>NC_056726.1:1294103887-1294151424 GCF_019279795.1 Protopterus annectens | reverse complement strand
ATATGGGTAAAAAGTATGGCCGTACACAGTGTAGGCTTTGCTTACCAGTGCAGATCAACTGTTATAGTGCAACAATGTTGATACCTAGTAAGCATGGCTTAGCCCTGGTAACCAGTTCACACCACCCAGTCTGATAACATAGCAGGGTAATGACTTCTGTAATAAGTGTATTTAATTACATGTACAATACATGCACCTATGTGCTGTCATTATGGTAGCAAGGCGTGTGAGTGTCATGTCTGAGACACAGATGTATGTTAGGGCTATCCAGCACTGTTATCCATATGAATTTGTTTCATACAGGGTAGTAGCCCAGGGTACGCTGTCACACTGGCATGTAGTGTATGATGCTGGTACTACTGTTGACAGTGCCTACCAATGCAAGAGTAGAGTGCTAAATGTAGTAATGACAGCAGGCACACCTGCAAGAATATCTGGACTCTGATGCCTCCCTGTTGTATCCCTGGTGTGTGAGCAGTGTCACAGTATATAACCCATACTGGGTAATGATCCGACATGTGGACTATAACTGTAGACTACTGTCTGTACAGCACATGATAGCGAGGGCTCCTGACATGTAGTTATGGCATACATATTGTTGTCAAATATCTGTCTGTCAACACATTCATCCTATGGCATAGCTACTTGCCAAGCAGATGACTGTCAGTCCCTGTACAGATGTGCAGATGCAGGTATCCCACTGGTATATGTACAGACATACTAAGCTTGATTGACACTGGCATATCTGCCCAGCTGTGTAAGAACTGTCACATATTGGAGATAACACCCTGTATGCACCATATGCCATGGGTACCTCCAGTACACTACCACAGTCAACTGAACATGCTTGGGTACAGGTCTCCATCACAGACACTAACCATGTGTTGTAATGCATGTTGCATGCATGTCAACTTGATCACCTCAGTGGCCATGCGCAAGAGACACCTGGTGGAATGGCTGATGTATGTCACTTCTACCCTGAGGGTCACCACAGTAGTGTCTGTTTATGGCTTGCCTGCTGCCACATGGCAGGTGGCAGGATACCACTGTACACACAAACCCTATACAATCCATCTCTCCTTGGACAATAGCTAGGTACACAGCTATGACCACCTGCAGAGATGCACCCCAGTACTGACACATGTGTAAGTGTGCATGACCGAGTATAGCAGTGTCTGTGTGTTAGCACAGCTCTACATGAGAATTCCATGAGGGCCTTCACAACCACCACAACACCCATTTCCATAGCCAGTTGTGGCTGCTGCTGTATGGGACATTACATGAACCCTATTAAGCTCCTCTTCATACCAGCTACACGAGCCTTGCAGTACCATCACAACAGCATTGTACAAATGGGTTGATAGGCATGGGATACCAATTGTGTTCTGGCAAGTGTGTGCATGTGTGCATGTCCGTTTATCTGTAGGGTACAGCATTCCTAGGCCACATACTCCTATTACAATACCCATTACCACACGGTAGTACAGATAGTGTTGTTGCTGACCATTGGTGAGGCATGACAATGCAACACCCTGCTATGCATGTGGCATGTGCATTAGATGCATATCCCTGTAGTACCACTGTTGGGATCTACAATGGGTTGTATCGCAGTCATGGCCAATGTGTGATGGTGGGTATATCAGAGTGTCATCATGGGTTTCAGGGAGTACAGTATCCACTCGGGGATGTGGGTGCTGTGTACATTGTCATCACACCAAGGTACACCCGGTATATGTTACATGTACCACGTTATGGTTACCACTGTCACCATCAACCATACAGGTAATTGATACCACATTCCAGACCAGTTATGCATGTTCTGTGTGCAGCCTACCCGTAACATATTGGACACACGGTCATGTTAGCAGTGATAGGCCCTTGTCTTTTGGCTGTGTGCCTGCCTGTTAATGTGTATATGAAGGTATGTCACACTAAGCATTGTCCATATACACCCATTACATCCCCCATTAGCATACTGTACATGTCTGGGGATGTTATGCATGTAACATGTAACCTGGGACACACCTCACCCTAAATGCTGTGTGGTGTATGCAATGGAAGCCACTCACTTCAGTATCACTACATAGCTAGGTAGGGGTCTAGTCCCAGCGTTGCCAAGTATCAGTGTGCGTGTATGTGGATAGGTATACATTAGTTTGCAGATTATACACGCCCCAGCGGATCACTTGTCCATGTGGCACAGGCAATAACTGTTATACTAACCTGTGACATATGTTCAACTGTACCCCAGATATGTCACAGCCATGGTGTCACCACAGTGCTATACCCCGTTGTGGAATATGACTGCAGACTATCCTCATGCTAACACATGCACACCTACAGCACAAATGGATAACATTATAGAGAGCAAAATTGACCATTGTGTTACTAACAGCTATAATGCATCATTGCTGGATGACTACACTACCTGACATATATGTATTACACTTTACTCCTTACAACATATTACACTGCAGTACTATGGTACACTGTAGTACAGTCACTGTGTGCATCAGAACCATATTAGCCTATCCCTGCATTGATGGTATGGATGACAGGGATGTGGCACAGGTATCACCATATGCACAGGGTGTGTTGTTGCTTTGCCAGAGGCCGAGGGTGGGTCATACATTTGACACCATGTGTGTGGGTGACTAGCTTAAATGAAATAAAATGAACTGCCTCCAAAGCTGAAGTTATAAAATTGTAAAAAATTAAAAACTAATTCACTTTATTACTTGTATTAAAATTCTAAATGTTCAGCTGCTAAGTGGATAAGCGCTTTCGGTTGTATTAAATCACACCGAAATAGAAGAGCGTAAGTGGATTATGAATTTAAGAGTAGACCTGAAACCAGGACTGAACAAGATTGTTCCTATTAAGCCGATTCTAAAAGGGAGGTCTTTAAGGAAGTGAAGTGCATGTACTGAAAGAAGGGTGTGACAGAATTGCAGCTTCCTATTGGATGCTTGAATCTACAGAGCTGATGAAAGGATTATTTAAATAAATGAAAGCTGCTCTTTACACAGGATTTGAAAAAGGTTAAAACAACTGAAAGTGCTTATCCACTTAGCAGCTGGACATTTAGAATTTTAATGCAAGTAATAAAGTGAATTAGTTTTTAATTTTTTACCATTTTATAACTTTGGCTTAGGTGGCAGTTCGTTTTATTTCATTTAAGCTTGTGACTTGTTTAGCCAAACTGCCTTCAGTGGTGACATCAACAAGCTTGTTTATGTGTGTGGGTGAGGGGTGTACTGAGGTGAACTGGGTATGGTGATGTGGTGTGTGTAGGTATGGGGTTGCCCTAGGTGTGTTTGTACAATGTGTGGGTATGCATGCACACAGTTCTGCCATGTGGCTGCCCTACACAAGTGTTTATGGACAGCTGTAGACCATACCTGAGAGGGTGTGCAGTTCACGGCCTCTGGCCACGGACATGTGGACTGTGCCTGCCGGAGGTTCCATGGGCATGTCCAGGTACAGGGCTTGATGTGCTACTCTCACCTGATGATGACAAATGTCTGCTGGTACCAGGTTCCTCCTGGGACTGGCCAGGACCACGCGCTTGAATCCTGCTGTGGTCTGGTGTGGACAGCACCCCCCCACACTGACAGGGCTGGTACTGCCACTATGGGAGCCCCTTAGTATCCTAGCATGTCCACATTGACTGCCAGCTGTTGGTGTTGCCGGCCTACATCCATGTGGCTGTCTCTGCACTCCCACCACACATTCAAACACGGACATACCATGGTGAAGGCCATCATCTCACCAGACCATCTATCCATGAGCTTGGTATAAGCACGGATGGCACCAGACAGTTCACGGGAATTGTCACGTGCAGGTGTGAGAGCAGCCCTCTGCAGCCTCAGGCCCTGTCTGGTGTAACGTTCCATACGTGCCTGCACCACCTTGACAGCCTGAAACATGGGCCTGCTGATACCAGCTATGTCACCTCTGCCAAGGGCATGATGTCCAGTGGCCCTACCATGAGCACTCTGGGACATCTGCCTATGTGGTGCCCTGCCAGACATCCAGCTATGCCTGCTTTGACCAGACAGAGTAGGCATGGTTACCACACTTTCTTGTGCACTGCCACCAAATGCCAGCTGTCCTTCCGCTATGGCCACTGGTGGTGGGGTAAGTATAGGCAGTGAAACTGTGTGTGGGGTGGGGGTGGCTAAAAGGAGGATGTCAGATGATGGCACTGTTTCGGCCCCTGACAACCCCATCTGTGCCTCAACAGTACTATCATCACCTTCGGTGTCTGTATGGACACTAACATCAGATTGCATGCAGGAGGGACCCTGACCCACCTCGCCACCTGTGGGGGAAAACAATAAATGCACTTTAAAACCTGTACGGCATTGCCTAACAGTACACACACACACACACACACACACACACACACACACACACACACACACACACACACACACACACACACACACACCACCGTAATACCTACCTGTCCGTGACTTTACAGACAGTCCCACATATGTTTCCATGTGTTCCCCATCCTGCATCACACTTGGTAACATACACACATTGATGCCACACATTAACATATTAGTCCTCTAAATGCCTAGACAAGCAATCACAACACAAGACGTTACTACATTACCTGCCTGACCTGTGTGTAGTGGTTTTAGATGGTCCCCCTGCTGTCATTCAGTGTTCACCTTGTGTATGTCCAGACATCAAGAGCATGGCCCCTATATGTGTGGGCTACTATGTTCACTCTGTAATATCACGCACTGGTGTGTCTTGTGTATGTATTGCTCTGTACATGCCAGATATGCTGCTCAATCAGCCTATCATGTGACAACTGTAATATATGGATACACTCCCTGGTGTTGACTAGTACTTCCCCAATGCATCTTTAGTACTGCATACGTGGCTTATAGATCACCTCTCTGCTGAATGTGATATTGAGGGTATATCTGGTGTCTACCTTCCCTCTCAATGCCTGTTCCATGCTACAGACCTTACTATACCATTAACTGTCCTGTGCTTACATACATGACAAGTATTCCTGGTGTGTAATGTGGCAGTCTATGTCCATATAGTGCACAATACCAAAGGGAGGTACTGCTGTATGAACACCCCACAATCATACATGTGCATATATGGCCACCCACACAAACACACACACACACACATGCACACACGCATCCTACATGCACCAACCTCCCTCCACTTCACCAGAGTAACCCTACAGACAAACTAACTACCCACCAGGACACACACACACACATACAAGGTGAAGTTGCACCATGATAGTACACACAGTCCATCTATTACCCATCTGTCAACATACATAACATATGGTACACAACAGCATGCAGTGCAGCTATATTCAATCCATGCTAGCAACAATGTACATGTGTGTGATGCATGTGCTGTGTCACTAGGTGATGCCCCTTCCCCTGGATACCACTGTACCCATGTACACAGTATTGTTGTGCACCTGTTCTGCACCCTGCCATGTACAGTGTACCACACCTCACAGGTGTACAACCCATTGCTGAATGTGTACTACTGTGTTAGTTACTTCAGCTTTAATGCTCACAGCCCCTATGTTTTTCATCAACACATACCTGGGATGATATGTAGACAGATGTCATTTGTGAATGCCTGATGTCTGATTTACAGCTCTCAGCATCAACGGACCATGTATGACCAATCCAGTACTCTTACACTGACAACCATCAGAGCATACCATGGCTATGGGGGATGTACATACCCTTATTGATATGACGCGCCCATCCTTGATCTGCCATGGGACCACATCACTGTATATCTTAATAGTACATGAGCCCAATGTGTGACATATGTCCTGTACTTTCACATGAAGTGTCTATGGAATGTGTTAGGTGTGCAGATGCTGATCGCAATTCCTATACTCCGTGTGGGCATATGTGTGCACACCCTTATCATGACAGTGTGTTGCACCTTCTGTTATGTGTACTACAGCAGCCACTACTCCTGGCAGGGGTATACTAGCTTGGGCCATCTGCATTTGCCAGTGTATGTTCAGTCTGCCCTACACATGTCCCCCTAATCTGCATGATTGCAAGGTCTACTCATGTGCACATCCCTTGGTGTTCAGACACTGCCATCACTTTTGCTGCAGGGGTAGGGTTACATCTGCCACAGTTCCTGAATCTGACTATGTGCAGATACAGCCTTTCTTAGCATCCTTAGGATCCCTGCTGCAGTGCACTGGTGTGTCATGCTGACACCCCCCCCCTTCAGCCTTTTTCCAGATGCATGACAAGTAAGGTCTACACATGTGTGTAACTTTGCAGTGTCCCATACACTGAACACCACATGTTACAGCCTAGTCCCAGCTGATAATGTGGACCACAGTAATGCCTTATACCATAGTATAACTCTGCAGCAGTTGCCATTGTCCTACAGGTATATACACTGGTGTTGCACAGTATATGGGTGTTGTTCCAAACATGTCCCTACTGCAGGCCATTTCTCTTACCATTATGGTACTCCCTGTGGACACATTCCGCAATGACAGGATGTTAGTTATCATGCAGGTGTCTGACATATCCTTACAATACCCCATCATGGTCACCCCTGTGATGCCGCTCATTTAACAGCAACAATACATGCACATGTACAGCATGCATTCTGGGTAGGTGTGTTAGATGTGTGCATGGAATATACCATCAACATTACATGCCCAGTGTATTGGCAAGCATCTACATAAACCATACTCACCAGCTACAGGCTGCTGCCTTGGTGGTATCCCAGCGGGAACTACATAAGAGGGTGAGAGATGCAAAGTCAGTGGCCACACCTGTGACATTGCTACAGGGTGGGTGCAGCATTACAATACATCAACAGTACATATCCACAATACTACCACATATGCACATCTGTTTATCACTACTATGCAGCAACAAAATATATCTATGACATGTCAGATACGCATGATCTACCTGTACCAATGCAGATGTATACACAACAGTGGTCTACTGATGTGCCCTGTGGCCTTACCTGCATGCTCCTCGGCCAGTGTATGGGTGGCACCCACCTCCACAAAGGTGTCCACCGGTTGCTGGCTGTGTGGATGGGCAGGTGCCATGAGGCTGGCTAGGAGCTCCTCTACACGTGTCAGGGGGGATGGATGGCATGGCCCCCCCTGTGGTGAGGTGAACCCCCTGTTCTGCAGCAGCATACTGATGGGCATTGTGAAGCAGGTCAGAACAATTATGCCGGACCTGCTCATAACTGCAGTTGTGCAGTCCGACATCATTGACCCCATGGACTAGGTCATTCCACAGGGCGGTCCACTCCGGCTGATCATGGGTGGCCTGGCCAAACAAGATTGCATAGTGTTGTATGAGGTTATTCAGCAGGATTTCATTTTCAGCTGCTGTGTAGGCTGGCAGCCTTCCATGGGACATCATGCCTGAAAGACATAAAGATGGACACAGGTATGAGCAAGTCATGCAGCACCCCCCCCCACCATATCAGTGACAACAAACTGTACTCACAACACAATAGGTATGGCTATAGCATACCTACCAGTGGGGCAGATATTGTACTGTACCACGCTTTGTGCAATGCATTTGTAGTCATGTTCCCTGTGTGGACACTATCATTGCTGACCTGTTACAGACTATTCACCTGCATGCCATTGTCAGGGCCACAGTGGTTCCATATATGCCTGTGGTATGCTTGCTATGTGTTTGCTGCACATCTGGCATTCTGTGTTATTGGGGTTATCTATGCATGCTGTTGAACATGCTCCGGGATTATGCAGACTATTACTATCGACATATGTCCTATAACAGTGGGACAATAGCCTGTATATGTACTATTGGCCAGCAGAACCACCTCTCCAAACTCATCTGCCCATGTTACCTGGTCACATCACATGTGTGACCCACCCTGGGGCCTCCTCATGTACTGGACCAGCAATACCGTCAGGTGGAACCAACCCAGGGGATGTTGTCCCCCCCAGGGAGCACATACAGACATGTTCCTGTCCCCTGAGGTCAGGTCCACTGTCTGTTTAATTCCAGGCTCCACAAATACATGTGGGAGTACTACATCACCTTGAGGCACCCACTACACATTCACAGGGCCCACATGCTCCTCCTGCTCAGCCTCCAGGTCAGGCACCTTCAGGACATGGACTGCTGTTGTGAGTAGCAGTGGGTGGAAGGCTTGTTCCCATTGTGTCCATATTGGGGCACATGGGGCGTCCACATCACAGACCACATACACCATCCAGGGTGTTTACCCACCATGTGTCACATTACCACCCCTGTAGGCTGTCCTCTATATCTACCAACCCTGACCACCTCCACAACTATACCTGCCATACTTCCCCATATTCCCATTGCATACTTCGCAGGCGAAGGCAATGTGGTCCCAAAAAGGGGTTCACATTTGACATACCCATCCATGTTACACACACTGACAGCTGTAGATATCTGTGTATTGCTATGTGTGCTGTTTCCTCGTACATAGCATGCAGCACTGTGGTAGTAATATAGGGGACATGTATTTAAATACATATATGTTTGTGTGTGTGTTTGTATATATGTAGACATGTGCATATAGGTATATATATATATATATATATATATATATATATATGTGTGTGTAGATATATATGATGTATATATTTGTTCATATATATGTCTACACATGGGTATATGTATATTTGTGGACATACATGTATATATATATATATATATATATATATATATATATATATATATATGTGTGTGTGTGTGTGTGTGTGTGTGTACAAATATGCATACCTATATGTGGGGTACATTCAGACATCAGGTCCACAATCTCACAACATATTCCTGCACAGCTGCACTGTTCTGCCTTGCTACAATACAGACAGGTGCCACTTATGGACACAGCCTGACATTAGGGGGTATATGTACGGCCAGATTGTAGGTAACCCTATTACACACCTATGACATTCCTGCATGCTACAGTACAGGTTAACCTGAGTATCCTGCAAGAGGTGGGCTGTGGAACCCATGTGTCCATCATTATGGAATTATGTCTGCCACCAGCTATTGACCACGTAATATGCATACTTCCCATTACACAACACACACTATGATAGCTTACATCTTATCAGTCAGTGCTGCTCTGCATGGTTGCTACCCACAGGGACGGAGTCTATAGTCCTTAGCAGTTGTTCAGCTGAACATCATTACAACACCTAAAGGCACATATAAATAATTCCACATCATCTATCCCATTATTATGGACCAAGTACTACAGTCAATTACATACATATATACTTCACATACCTGTTCTGGGAATGCAGTCTCTTCTGGATGTTTTTTTTTTGTGCCTTAAAAGGCACACTTTCTCACTCTCTCTCACTCTTAGTCTCTCTCTCCAGTAAATGGAATGAGCTGCTTTGCATAGACTGCAGCATGGAATTTGTAGGTGATGCACATGATCAGGTGATGGCCTCTGCACCAATCAGTGTCTTCTACTTATTACCTGCATGCAGCATGCTATGTAGTGCTTCCAATTACCACTGTCATGGCAACCAACTGCCATAAATCTCTACATCATGTGGGTGTGGTCCCTTTACCTTTCCTGTATGATGGCCATACTTCCTGTGTGTGGGCAGCAGTGTTACAGACAGCAGGTAGCAATACCTCTTACAGGAGAACCTGCACACTCAGGCCAACTACATATTTGTAGGAGGTTCCAGAACTACAGACAGAGTGCAAGTAGTGTTGTTGTATGCATTGTATAGCACCCGTGTTACAGTGTTGGTGTGTACATACTAGTTTAACTTGGAATACAGTCTGTTTGCATAGCTCTCAACTGTGGGTCTATCCACTTGATGGCCAGAGGTGTGCCTATTATGTTTTGTCTGTCCACCACACAGGTCTTGTGTCAGATATATCACTGGCAGTGTGTGTGTGTGTGTGTTGAGTGCTATCAGTACATGGCTACATCCATTTCTGTTTCTAACTTCATATTCCTGACTAAGGGTATGCTGCAGACTATCCTGTAACACCAGATGCTTGCTTAGTGTATGACAACAGTTTTACACCTATGGGCCTGTGTTCCAGCCTCTGTTCTCCACCTACATACCAGGCTTTGTACATATGACATGCTGTCAGGGGTTGTTATGTAGTGGGCTGTGTGTATGTCATGCTGCCATTCCTGCCATCATTCCACTGCTGTTGTATCCCCCACACATACTGTGGTGTTGAAGCTATATATGTGTGGGCTTCACATACACAATACATGTGTTCCCTTATGCACTCCAGAGGCCAGTGCATGTAACAGTGGTATATGGCCCTGTATTATTGAGTCTGGGGGGAGTCGCACCATAACTAACCTCTGTTACAACATGTGGGGGTATAAGGGGTAAGCTACCTTAAGGTATCTGGATGTACAATACAATACAATTCACCTTGGGTGAATGCAGGCCTACTGCCTCCTGCTGTACAGACTGTTTTGTTTGTCAGTGTGATTGTGATGGTGTCAGTTATGCCTTGTTATGTAACAGATGCATCCCATTGTGTCAACTGAGTTCTTTACCCCCTAGGGATTGTGTACAGAGTGTAGATAGAGGCTGCTGGACTATACATCTGCATTACTTACTGTTGATTGATTGATTGGTATCCTGTGGCCTAGTCTGTCTTTACTATTGTACTACTTGAAGGCCTCGGCCTGGACAGCAACATATGTAAACCTTTCCAGACTACTGTATTAATATAACTGTTTCACAGTTGCATTACTCTGTTTATATGTATGTCAGTGTCTAAACAGCTATATGACATGACATATACAACTGTAATAGTACATAAATAAAGCTTTCCCATGTATGCAAACCTGTGTGTGGTGTTATATTCTTTGACCTCTCTGTAGGTATATGTTGCAGGCAACAGTTGTCATTTGTATGAGTGGCTCAAACAGTGTCCAGTTGGTAAGGTGGCAACTGTAGGCATAGTGGCTGTTCCATATTGTGTGCACCTTCTACATATGTATCTTCCTATACATATCTCTGTGTGTGTATGTGTAGTTAGATATATATGTGTATATATATATATATATATATATATATATATACATATCTGCATATATGTGTCTATGTGTCCTAGGAATGTTGATTGCTTCTACATTGTACATTCCCTATGGTAGCCAGACTGTACTGCATGATATGTTACTGATACCAGCCTGACATCATAAAGGTGGGATGGAGTACTGTTAACATCTTGTGTCCATGTTGTGTCAGGTTCTGGTTATGAGATCTGCAACAGTTGGTATTGTATTGCTGGGCAGATGTGTTTGGCTGTGGGGGGGTATCTATATGTACAAGATGTATGTTGTGTGGGCCCCCTCAACCCCATTAACGCTGCATGTGGACATATATGTTTTTGTTATGTTCCCATTTTTATCTACAGATGTATGTCTGTATATAACTATGTAGATATATATTTATGCTTACACACATATATATATTGCTGTATATATATATATATATATATATATATATATATATATATATATATATATATATATATATATATATAAAATATAGATGTAGACATATATATCTATAGATGTATGCATATGTATGTATATATGCTTATATATATATATATATATATATATATATATATATATATATATATATATATATATTTCTATATATGTATCTATATCTACATATATCAATATGTTATATCTATTTAGATATTTATATATATATATATATATATATATATATATATATATATAGATATACACACACACACACACACACACACACACACACACACACACACACACACACACACACACACCTCTACATGTTAAAGTACATTTCCTGTACTGTTGAATGACTGGACTGGATGATATGTTTGTGAAAGCATCATGGTTATGTGTATCTGACATGACTTAGTGGTAAATCACTTTGGCTATGATGTGCAGTGTCCTGGGTTCGAGCATTGAAAAGGCTGTTTATTTTGTTGCTGGGCAGAACAAGGGCCATTGGATACAGAGGGATTAAGGCACTTTTAAGCAGTTTTAAATGGGTTTATGCAGGTTTGTGCGGAGGTAAGCACTGCTAATTTCCGGTTACAGTTTCTTATACTGATTTAGCTTCCAATTGCTTAAACTGTGTAGGCATTGCTTACCCCTGCGCAAACAGTCTTCACCCTGCTTACTGCTGCTTAAAGGTGCTTACTCCCACTTACCTCCACGCTAATTTCTTTAACAGAAAAAAAAATAGTTGCTAGGATAGTGGTGAAAAAGGAGCACAAAGAGAGAAAGACGGTGGGGAAAATAGCTAGGGATGTGTAGGAGGGTGTAGGGAAGGTCCATAGCTGCCCATTTCTTCTACAGCAACAGCTGTGCATATACACTGACTTTGGAGTTAGATTTGGATACTCAAACCCCGAGAGAGGGGTGAGGACAACAATAATATGTTGTGATGCCAATTAGACCAGATTACAATGTGTCCAGTGGACATGTGTGCAAAATGGACAGCTATTTATGGGGCGAGATTTTTTGGGGGGAACAGATTGCCCTTTTTTTCAGTTGAGAGTAGGATGTTGGGGAGGGATAGTAGGTATATTTGGGGAGGCAGGTTGGGTAGGTTAGCAGACAAGACAAACAAGATGCATACAGGGGTGTTATATGACACATGGGGGGTAAACACCTTAATGGGGAGGGGTATTGGGAAATCGGAAGCCCATGAGTCCTCTAGTGGAAACAGTGGGACTGAAATTCCCTCCCATGGGCATCACCACTGCACCTTCACAGCCCCGAAGGTGACTGTGCTGGGGGTTGAGTCAGAGAGCCAGGCTGACCCTCTAGTCATGACACATGGCCCTCAAGCTGGTGTAGAAGATATCCAAACTGCTGATCGAGCTCTTTACGCACCATGACCCAGACCTGGCGATGGGTGACAGCTTCCTGTCCGCGCCCACTCCCGGGGGGGCAAGCCCCATCCCCTGAGGTGGTTCCACCCAAAAGTGGTGCAGGACCAATGAACAAGGAGGTCCTGGGTTGGGCCCCAGATGTGCTGGTGCCCTGTGCCATGGGCAGCTGAGGTGGGACAGGTGGGTCTGCTGGGACCCGCATTCCCATGCGTGCTATGGTGTTTATGGTGTATCAGCATATGCGGGTTAGTAATAGTCAACACATTCCAGGGTTAGGTATAACAGCATGCATAGATATTCCCATTAACCCAGACACCAGATACGGAACAGTTGCATAGCAAATGGAACACATGCATATATGGGACCACAGTGGTAATAACAACAGCATGCAGGTACATTGATGGCACCATGCCACCAATGTCAGAATATTTCAACAGGGAACATGCAGAGAAACAGATTTAAATAATTATCAACCAATAGGACATATGTCCCAACATAACAATGGAGTCATCACATACTAGTTGAGGTGGGTATTTAGTGTATTGTTGGAGATATGGTGGGGAGGAGAGAAAGATGTCAATTAACAACTAGTATATTCCTGTAGTTGGTATTACTTTCCTAGTCAGTGCTGTTATCTGTACCTTACAAGTATTACTACACTACCCTATTGCCTTAGTTTGGGCAGTGATATGGCTGTCATCATCTTTATACATGAACTGGTTTTACCTGCAGTATACACCTCTTACCTGGTATACCTGTGAAGGAATTGTTTATTAACACTAACTGTTTCTACACATACTCCCAGATTCTAGGTTGATGTTATGCACATACCTGTCCATCTCTTTTTGCACAGACTCTGGCCATGTCTTGACCACATGCAGGTTTATCAGGACATATGTAGATTACTGGCCTCTTCAACCTTTAGTGATTTACAACACTCTTATACAGGATTTCCTGCACAGTTATATTATGTAGCACAGTGTGGGTGACAGTGATCTGTGATACTTTACTATTCAGAGCAACTGCAACACTCACAATTACATACAATACCAGAGTAAACAGTACCAGTACAGGGTATCAAGCTTTTATTTCTCAGCACAGTGTTCGTATCTGACGTACCTGTGAGAGCAATGTTTGTTAGCACTGGGTTCAGGCACCTAGGCGGTGAGACATTTCCCTGTGGTACATTTGACTGGGAACATATGGCTGAAGTGACATTCAGCTGCAGAGAAATATGGCTGTTTGCAAATTCCCTGTGGGCAAAGAGAAGCATACACTGCCATGCCCACAGCTTTAATAACCAAATGCACATGGGGAAAACAATGTCCATGGTCCCCAGAGGAACATGAGACAGCAAGCAATATGGCAGGCATCAGCAGCAGGCTGGCCAGAGGGCATGTCAGTGGCAGTAAAAATGCAGTGCACAATGGGCAGTGCCTTTAGAATTGGAGTGTGTGGACCACTACCCCCTTCACAGTGTCTAGGGAACATTACCTAAAATGCATATTGGAGCATAAATGTGACTATAGTAGCCTGCAGGATTTCCTCCATGCTGTAGCACACTTATACATGTTGTAATTATATGAGTATGTACTGTACACGGAGCACAACACTTATTACTTCTTCTGCTGCCATGCATTTGGCTATTAAAGCTGTGAGCATGGCAGTGTGTGCTCTGCCTTGCCCACAGGTAATTTGTAAACAGCCATATTTCTCTGCAGCTGAATGTCACTTCAGCCATGTTTCCCCAGTCAAATGAACCACAGGGAAATGTCTTGCTGCCTAGGTGCCTGAACCCGTTAGCGGGTTCAGGCACCTAGGCGGTGAGACATTTCCCTGTGGTACATTTGACTGAGAACATATGGCTGAAGTGACATTCAGCTGCAGAGAAATATGGCTGTTTGCAAATTCCCTGTGGGCAAAGAGAAGCATACACTGCCATGCCCACAGCTTTAATAACCAAATGCACATGGGGAAAACAATGTCCATGGTCCCCAGAGGAACATGAGACAGCAAGCAATATGGCAGGCATCAGCAGCAGGCTGGCCAGAGGGCATGTCAGTGGCAGTAAAAATGCAGTGCACAATGGGCAGTGCCTTTAGAATTGGAGTGTGTGGACCACTACCCCCTTCACAGTGTCTAGGGAACATTACCTAAAATGCATATTGGAGCATAAATGTGACTATAGTAGCCTGCAGGATTTCCTCCATGCTGTAGCACACTTATACATGTTGTAATTATATGAGTATGTACTGTACACGGAGCACAACACTTATTACTTCTTCTGCTGCCATGCATTTGGCTATTAAAGCTGTGAGCATGGCAGTGTGTGCTTTTCTTTGCCCACAGGTAATTTGTAAACAGCCATATTTCTCTGCAGCTGAATGTCACTTCAGCCATGTTTCCCCAGTCAAATGAACCACAGGGAAATGTCTTGCTGCCTAGGTGCCTGAACCCGTTAGCACTACCTGAATGTTGCCACACAAAGTACCAGATTTCACATTAGTATTATGCACATACATCTCACTCTGTTACTGTATACACTCTGGTCACAACTTGACTACATGGGGGTATAGATAGGACATACTTGGCTTATTACTCTCATAACAGTTTGGGGAGTTGTTAGAGTGACAGGTTTGTTCTTGTAGATGTGTGACAATCAGTTGTATTTCTTGTTTGCTGCCTATACGTCTGGGATCATCCCACTGATTTCCCAGGTGGACAGAGTGACAGGCAGCAGATATGGGCCAATTTACTGGACATTCTGGACATATCTGTACAGTTGTGGGGTATAATTCTGTATTCAGATTACTACCATTCCTAGGATTCGAACCTTGACTGTGTGTGCTAAAAATGCAACAGTTCACGTCTCAGTTGCATGTGCTATTCAGATTTTGTTGTCTCTCTTTAAACTGTTTTCTGTCTGTGTCTCTCTCAATTGTACTAAATGACCTCTGGGGATTACACCAGTCATATACAGACATTCCTACACATTCTGTTTATGTTGCACAGTGTGGGTAACAGTGCTTGATACAACAGTACTATTAAGTGGTTGCAAATCTACATTAGCATATGATACCAGATTATACACATGCAGTCCAGCAGTTAGACCTTTATTGTCAGGCTATTATGCTTTTATTTACATAAAAACTATATGAGACTCTTCCTGCCATACTCTCCATTGTATGCAATACTTGTCTTAAACAATACTGGTTTTATACTGGCAATTAACTTACTAATGCCTTTAGATATATTTCCTATGGCAGTACATACAAGAGTAGTACTAACCTGCCTCATGTCGCAACCTCTGCAGGCAACACCCATGGGCCTCTGGGTTTGCATCTCACTCACTTGCCGCTGTGAAGGACATAAGAGGAATATTTAGCCATACGTATCCATAATATACATGAACTGGCAATTATTACACACATAGTGGAGTGATACTTACACACAGCTGGGACATCCCCTGCCATCCTAGCCTTTTGGATCCACTGATCCAAGAGATCCCCCTTATGCCGCTTCAGGTTGGCATAGTGATGCCTGACCTGCTCACCAGTTCAGGGTATGCCAGTGGCAATGGTGAGGTCAAGAGTGAGATGGTCCCAGGCTTCTGCCTTATATTGGTAACCCTGGTACTGGCCCTGCAGCAGTCTCTGCTCATGGTCTTTGACAAGGAGTCCTGCCATGACTCTGGACTCCTGGATGCCCCAGCACTGCACCCAAAAGGGCACTCCCTCTCTCATTTCTGCCATGGTGCCTGCAAGGGGAAGTTACAACCAGTTATGAGATGTATTCCTGCCTGTTGGATTTAAGTAGGGCCAAATTTCCACACTTGGCCATGATTGGCTAGTTTTGAAAAGGCTAAGCTATGGGCAAACCTGCTTACCTAAGGTTGGCATTATTTAAAGGGGTATACCACTGGGCAAATTGAGTTAGCTGGGTTACACACTGCTTACACCAACTAAGCTAGCCCGTGCAATGCTTAGCATTGCTTAATATTTACATAGCATTATTTTTGCTTTTTGGCATTGATTTATTATTCATTACATCATATATATATATATCTGGTATCCATGATTCATGTGTACGTACACTGTATGGGGTCCTTGTGTGTAATAGAGAACTTCAACACTCTATTACAACTACACCTCACATCTGGGCTTACTTGTGTACTCCAGTTCACATATTTATGTTATGTAGTAGGTTATTGAACACATGACTATATACTGATTCCTTTCACATGTTCAGTTTGATTTTACTGTCATGAGGATTTGTTTGGTGATATCTCATTCTTATGTACTGCTGTGATGGCTTGGTGGTTAACTATTTTAACTATAGTGTATAGGTTCCTGGGTTCAAGACCTGCAAGGCTGTTTATTTTGTTGCTGGGCAGAACAAGGGCCGTTAGATACAGAGTGATTAAGGCACTTTTAAACACTTGTAAGCAGGACTGCATGGGTTTGCACAAGGGTAAGCACTGCTAACCTCTGGTTAATGATGCTTACAGAGAGTGAGCTTCAATATTGCTTAACCTGTGTGCGCATTGCTTACCCCTGCGCAAATGGGCTTAAACCCACCTACTAGTGCTTACATATGCTTACTCCCGCTTACTACTGCTTAATAGTGCTTACAGTTGCTTATTAGTGCCTACTCCCGCTTACCACTGCACTAATTTAGACAGTAATGTGTAATGGTTCTTGGGAAGGTGGTGGATTTGGAAGCTGTATGGAGTTATCATGCATTACACATTTTACCTTCCATTTGTATCCCTGATTCCTGTGTACATATACTGTATGGGGCATATGTGATTATCTCTGGACAACATTATGACACTGACATCTCACATCTGCATTTAATGTAGTACTCCAGTTCACAAACATATGTTATTTAGTAGGTGATGCGACTATAAATATTGATCATAACGCGATTTGACATGGAAAATGGAATGTGCTGCAGTGGGACTCGAACTGGGAATGACTGCTCATAAGGCAACTGCTCTGCCCACTACACTATTGCTATTCTGCTTCATTTGCATAAACCTTCCTTTGTATCCTCTTCTGCCATTGAAGCTGCATTAACCGTAGCTAAGCGATGGGCAAACCCACATACCTACGATTAAATTTAATCTGTTTCATTAAAAAAAATTAAAAGGATATTTATATTGCTTGTGTTTACTATTTCTCTTGTACACATGGGGGGATATTGCTGGGGGTATGCGCACACCTATGAGCGGTCTCGCTCATTCTTTTGGGCTTTCTGCTGTTCTTCATTACGGGGGCGTGTATATTCTGAGACTTGCTCTTAACCATGCTCCCTGCACTCTTACATGCTCCGTGCAAGATTAGGAGCTCAGGCAGTGCACCTTCATTAATATGCATGGCGCACTGCCGTCCTGCTCCTACACAGCCGCATCCGTGCAGGACTAAGCTAGTCCTGCACGTGAAGATTAGTAAATCTGGGGGATGGTGTAGATAGAAAGAGCAACAGGAGGTGCTAGCTGGATGTATAATGTAGAAGAAGATTGGAATGAAATTAAACCAAAACAAACTAGATCAGATAGAAATATATATGAGAATCATGTCAAATTGTCAATTACCTTTTTTACAGAATGCAAAAAAAAAAACAAATATAACTGGAATATTTAATAAAATGTAAGACAATGATTTCAGAGAATTTTTGAAATCTTATGATGATATTAGTTTGCAGCAACCTTGGTTGATGAAAATGCATTAAACTAAGAAGGTTTGGAAGCATTTGAAGTAGAAAAAATTAAAAGAAAAGGAAAAAAATGTGGTTATACAAAGGGAGGTATATTAACTCTTGTGAAATTAAAAAAAAAATCTAAACAGCAAATGTTTATATGACATACAGAGGTATATTTAAATAGAGACGTAAGTTGTAAATCTTGTATTTTAAATTTCTTTATTTTTCTACAGTGAGAAAAGGATAACAATAAGGACATTTGGGAAACGATAAGTGTTACAATAAAATAAAATACAATAGTGAATCGTGAGTCGTATTTGATTACAATGGGAGACTTTAATGCTCAAACAACTTAGTATAAAAATTAATCGATTTTTGAGAAAGATTAGAAAAAAGAAGAAAGATACCATGCTTAATGGTAATGGAAAAAATGTTGAAAATTATTGAAAAATATTGGGAACTCACTTAGCATCATGCCCAGGCAACATGGTCTGATTTTTATTTTCCTAGTCTACTGAAGTGTATGCTACTTCCGTATTGTGAACACAGTGAATTATTTAACTATAGCTGAAGGTCTTATTAAAATGGTACTTCCAGAAAAATATTGACCACTAGGATATCTTTAATTAGTGAAAGGTGATTGCTGAGAGTTTCAGTTTGTTCATGCATCAGGAGGTATTGTTCTTGTGATGGTACAGGAGTCTCAAAGTGCTTGGGCCAGCAAATGGAACAGCGTGAAATGGTAAGAAAGTTAACTTGCTGATTCAATGAGGCTTCAACTAGACATGAGCAAAAATTATTGGAGATACCTGTGCAATTACAAGACCAGAATAAAGTGCTTTAGGCCCAAAGAGGCAGTCTTCATTTGCATGTGCAACAGAACATTGCTCTATAAGATAATGCTTAGAAGCTGGACTGTAAAGAGGATGATTAAGAAAATAGAAGCCAACAAAATAATTTGCAGTTTATCAGTTAACCTGAGGTAGTGGAGGGAGACCAGCAGGTTTTGTTTAAAACACAGACGTTAAAGAAAGTTCTTAATCTCTCTGCTCTATTGGTAATAGGGCACACTGAATTATTTGAAAGGCCAGAACATTGAAGAATCTCAAACATTTAATCATTACATTTCTAAATTATAGTGATCAGAAGTATGTGTTGCAATGGACAAGAGAAATTGGAAATTCATTTTTTGTTGGCAAATACTTCTGTGAGAATGGCACCAGATTATAGCCAGGAGTTCTTTAATAAATAAAAAGGTGTGGTGTCATACAAAGGCAATTTGCAAAACATTAGAATTTAATATCAGTTAAGATTTCCTACTATGCTATGTATACAGCATGCTAGTCACATGACTCAGTTTCATGTGCCTCTTGAAGCTTTTGTTAGGGTAATGCTGGGCATGTCAGTTATACCATGGATGTGGTATCACTGATAAAGGTGAGGCTGGTTAAAGTGTGAGAAAAGGTGATAATCAGGTTAACCTTTTGGTCAGATAAACTGCTCTAGAGTAAAAAAAGCCCCTCAGCACAGAGAAAAGAGAACACTTCATTTGTTGAAGTCTATGCCTACCAGAAAATACTTATTTATTTCACTAGTGTGTACTGCATATCAGATGTTGCCACTTATGGATATTCAGGAAGAGGATGATGGTATCAGGGTTTTTGAAAACCTCAACACTAGTCCTGCTGAATTCTCCCGAATGTAACTGTCTGCTGAAAAACAGCATACAATCATAACACTAAACTAACAAATAATCCATAATAGATACTTCTGGAAAAAGATGTCATATTTTGTAAGACTTACATCCTTATTTGCTAATTTGGTTCATGTATTCTGATGAGTCAATTGCATTTGGACTGGGAAAGGC
This sequence comes from Protopterus annectens, assembly GCF_019279795.1. Classification (NCBI taxonomy): domain Eukaryota; kingdom Metazoa; phylum Chordata; order Ceratodontiformes; family Protopteridae; genus Protopterus; species Protopterus annectens. Next base: position 1,294,130,940 of record NC_056726.1, on the reverse strand, counting down.
CATCATAGTTGGGTAAATACTTATGAAGTTTGGACAGTGATCTTTTGTATTCTTTATTTTTTTACACTGACTTTTTACATGGGTTGAATAAATGACTATTTCCCTTTAATGAGGTATATTATTTGTTAATGTTATAGAAGCCATCAATTATAAATGCAAAGCTATTTCCGAAGGACTGTAGCAGATATGTTGGAGACTGAAAGGAAGACTGTGATGGCTTCTGTGGTCTGGCTAAGTGACTTTAGATTCATTGTTAGCTCCTCTTTTACTAGCTATTGGATGCTGAGCAATTTTTATAATATGTTAGACATTCCCAGGGATTCAGTAAGCTTCTGTGCAGGAATAGCTTATTCCTGCATGGAAATGATCGTTTAAGAGCAGCATGGCAGCGCGCCATGCATAGTTATGAAGACGCGCTGCCTCTGCTCCTAAACAGACACGGAGCATGGATGAGTGCAGGGGGTAGTGTCTGAGAGCAGAGCTCTCACAATATACATGCTCCTGCACTCAAAAATTGCCGTTTGGCACTTACAATGAGCGAGTACCCTCATAGGGGGTTGCCACCTCTTCAAATGCCCAAAGTGGGACTGTTAGTGTACAAACATGACATGTTGCAGAACAAAACACACACACAACCATAACAAAGGTCAAAGCCCCACTTTCCAGGAAAACCCTACACTCATAGCAACAGACACACGCCAGGATTTCTGTCAAATGTGCAGATGCATGCAGAAATCCACAGCAATAAGTGAAATATGTCCCTTCTTAAGGAAAATAACACTAGAAATATTTTTTATCAAATTGATTAAATTTAACCGTAGCTGCGCGGGTTTGCCCATTGCTTAGCTATGCATACTCTAGCTTAAATAGCACAAGAAGGTAAATAGCAAGATACATTCAATAGCAGCAGTACTACAATAGTGTAGTGGTTAGAGCATTCGCTTTGCAAGCAGTCATTCCTGGTTCGATCCTCACTGTAGTAAATTTCATGTGAAAGCAATTCATGAACTTTTTTTGCTGTATAACCTACTAAATAACATATATTTGTGAACTGGAGTACTGCATTAAGTGCAGATGTGAGGTGTCATTGTAATGATGTGGCAAAATCCACAGATACACACAAGTGCCCCATACAGTACACGTACACATGAATCAGGGATGCTAAACAACGTTATAATGTGTAATGAATGATAAATCAATGCCATACAGCAAATAGTGTAAAAAAAATGTATAAAGTGTCCAAATCTACCACCTTACCAAGACCCACATTTCTTTTCTTTTTAAATTAGTGCAGGGGTAAGTGGGAGTAAGCATTTTTAAGCAGTAGTAAGTGGGTTTAATCCTGTTTGCATGGGGGTAAGCAATGCCTACACAGGATAAGCAATTTAGAGGCTAAATGAGTGTAAGAATATTTTACCGGATGTTAGCATTGCTTACCGTCACACAATCCTGTGCAAACCCACTTACAACTGCTTAAAAGTGCCTTAATCACTCTGTATCCAACAGCCCTTTTCTGCCCAACAACAAAATAATCAGCCTTTGCAAGTCTCAAGCCCAGGAACTTGAAGACCATAGCCACAGTGATTTACCACTACAACATACCAGCTGTACATAAAACTGAGGTATACTGAAACAGATCCTCACTAAAGCAAAATCACAATTTACATGTGAAAGGAATTTATAAACAATTTTTTGTTGTATAACGTACTAAATAACATATATATGTGAACTGGAGTACTACATTAATTCCAGATATGAGGTGTCATTGTAATAAAGTGGTATAATCCCCCAATAAACACAAATACCCCATACAGTGTATGTACACATGAATCACGGATACTAAACAAATATATAACATGTAATGAATAATAAATCAATGCCAAACAGCAAATGGTGTACAAATTTAAAAATAAACAACGCTAAGCATTGCACATGTCTGCTTATCAGGTGTAAGCAATGCGTAGTCCAACTAAATAGATTTGCCCATTGGTATGCCACTTTAAGCAATGCCAGCCTTAGGTAAGCAGGTTTGCCCATAGCTTAGCATTTTCAAAACCGTCCAATCATGGCAAAGTGTGGGAAATCATCTGTATTTAAACCCCACAGGCAGGAATACATCTCATAACTGGTTGCAGCTTCCTCCTGTAGGCACAATAGCTGGTGTCGGTGAAGGATTGTGCTTCTGAGCACAGCGCTGGGACATCCAGGAGTCCAAGGTCATGGCAAGACTTTTGGTAAAAGACCATGAAGAGAGACTGCTGCAGGGCCAGTACCAGGGTTCTCAATATAAAGTGGAAGCCTGGGACCATCTCACCTGTGACCTCACTAGTGCCACTGTCATCCCTCGAACTGGTGAGCAGGTCAGGCCTGAAATGGAGGAAGAGGGAGCTCTTGGATCAGTGGATCCAAGAAGCTAGGCAGGGTGATGTCCCAGCAGTGTGTAAGTACTTATTCTACTAACTGTTTAATAATTGCCTAGCTCATGTATGTTATGGATAGGTATGGCTAAATATTCCTCTTATGTGTCTGACAGCTGCAGTGGAGAGGGCTGTGAATCAGGAAGCCCATGCGTATAGGCTGCAAAGGCTGCATCGCCAGGCAGGTTAGTAATAATCTTGCATGTACTGTCATAAGAAATAAATCTACAAGTAGTAGAAAGTTAATCGCCAGTATAAAACCTGTATTGTGTATGGGATGTACTGAATAAACCAGACAATATGGCAGGAAGAGTCTCATATAGGTTGTATGTAAATAAAAGGGTAACAGCCTGGCAATAAAGGTCTAACTCATGGACTGCTTGTGTTTACTCTGGTATCATATGGTAATGTCAAGTTGCATTCTATTAATAGTACTGTTGTATAAAGCACTGTTACCCAGACTGTGCTGCATAAATAAAATGTGTAGGAATGTCTGTATACGACTGTTGTAATCACAAGGTCATACTGTATAAATGAGAAAGACTTAGACAGAAAACAGTGAAAAGATACACAACAAAATCCAAATAGCACACTCACCTGTGATGTAAACTGTCGTATTTTTAGCACAAGCCATGGTTCGAATCCTGGGAGTGGTAGTAAGCTGTATGCATAATCATACCCATCAGCTGTACAAATTTTGTCAGAAAGTTCAGATAATTGGCTTAATTTTCCTGCCTGTCACCCTGTCCCCCGGGCAAATCAGTGGGATGATCCCAGAAGTTTAGGCAGTAAATAATGACATACAGCTGATTGTCAGACATCATGACCATCAGAAATATATAAGAACAAACCTGTCACTCTAGCAAATCACCAAAATGTTATGAGAGTAATATGCAAGTTATGTCCCATCTCTACCCCCATGTTGTGAAGCTATGACCAGAGTGTGTGCAGTAACAGAGTGAGACGTATGTGCATAGTAATAACATGGAATCTGGTAATATGTGTGGCAACATTCAGGTAGTGTTAACAAACATTTCCTCCACAGGTCTGTCAGATAAGAAAACTGTGCCTGGAAATAAAAGATTAAAATCCTGGACTGGTACTATTTAGTCTGGTATTGTATGGCATTGTTAGTGTTGCAGTTTCTCTGAATAATAATGTATTACTCATCACTGTCACCCACACTGTGCTACATAATAAAACTATCTAGGAATCCCTGTATAAGACTGTTGTAATTACAAGGTCAGATTTTAAAACCACAGGAGACTTATAGACAAAAATCAGTGAAGAGATATACAGCAATATCTAAATAGCACACTCAACTGTGATGTACACTGTTTTATTTTTAGCAGACGCGGCCATGATTCGAATCCTGGGAGTGGTTGTAAGCTGTATGCAGAATCATACCCCTCAACTGTACAGATTTGTTCGGAATGTCCAGATAATTGTCCCATATCTGCTGCCTGTTACCCTGTCCCCCTGGCAAATCTGTGTGATAATCTCTAAAATTTAGGCAACATTTAATGACGTATAACTGACTGTCAGACCTGTAAATATTCAGCAAATGTATATGAAAACAAACCTGTCATTGTAGCATCTCACCAAATGTTTATGAGGGCAATTGTCAAAATATGTCCCAGTACCACCTGCATGTTGTCAAGCCTTGACCAGAGTGTGTGCAATAAGAGATCGAGAGGTATGTGCATAACATCAAGGTGGAATCTGGGAATATCCATAGAAACAGTCAGATAGTGTTAACAAACAATACCTCCATAGGTATACCAGGTAAGAGGTGTATACTGCAGGTAAAACACAGTTCACGTATATAGTTGTCTACAAACATACCACTGTCAAACTAAGGCCATAGGATAGTGTAATAATACCTGTAAGGTACAGATTACAGCAGTGACTAAGAAAGTAGTGAGAACTACAGGGATACACAAGTTGTTAATTGACATCTCCCCCCCCACCATATCTGCAACAATAATCTAAATACACAACTCAATGGGTATGTGTGTAATTAAATCTACTGTTGGGACATATGTCCTATTTAATAAATATTGAAATGTGTTTCTATGCATGTGCCATGTTGAAATATTGGTTCCATATAAGCATGTGTTCTGTTTGCTATGCAACTGTTCCATATCTGGTGTTTTTGGGTTAATGGGAATATCTATGCATGCTGTTATATCTAATATTGGAATGTGTTGACTATTACTAATCCACATATTTCTTTAAAATTGCAACACCATAGCATGTTTGGGAAGGCTGGTCCCAGTGGACCCACCTCTCCCACCTCATCTGGCCTTGGCACCAAGCACCAGCATGTCTGGGGCCCACCCCAGGACCTCCTTGTCCACTGGTCGTGCACCACCTTTCAGTGGAACTGTCTCAGGGGATGGGGCTCACCCCCCTGGGATCGGGTGCAGACAGGAAACTGTCACCCATCATTAGGTCCTGGGTTTGGTGCATAGCGAGCTCTGCAGGGAGTTTGGAGATCAGCTACACCAGCTTGAAGGCCGTGTGATGCATTTAGAGGGTCAGCCTGCCCCAACTACCCAGCACAGCCACATTCGGGGCTGTGAAGGTGCAGTGGTGACTGCCCATGGGTGGGGACCTCAGTCCCACTGTTTCCCTATGCGGGCTCATGGTCTTCCAACTTCCAAACACCCCTCCCCATCCAAGGTGTTTATCCCCCCACATGTGTCATATACCATCTCTGTATGCTGTCTTGTCTGTCTTGTATGTCATTCTACCCAACCTACCTCCCCAAATATACTGACTATCCTTCCCCAACATCCTACTTTCACCTTAAAAAAAGAAAAAAAGGGCAATCTGTTCCCCCCAAAAAATCTCGCTCCATACATAGCTGTCCAATTCGCACATGTGTCCACTGGACATGTAATCTGGGCTAGTTGGCTTCACAACATATTATTGTTGTCCTCACACCTCTCTCATGGGTTTGAGTGTCCAAATTAGTGTACATACACAGCTGTTGCTGTAGAAGAAAAGGGCAGCTATGGACCTTCCCTACACCCTTCCTGCACATCCCTAGCTATTCTCCCTACTGTCTTTCCCTCTTTGTGCCCCTTTTTTTCACCACTTTCCTATCACCCCTTTTTCTTTTCTTTTAAAGAAATTAGCGAGGGGGTAAGCAGGAAAAAGCACTTTTAAGCAGCAGTAAGCGGGTTTAATCCTATTTGCATGGGGGTAAGCAATGCCTACACAGGATAAGCAATTTAGAGGCTGAGTGTAAGAAAATGCAACCGGAAGTTAGCATTGCTTACCATCACGCAAACCTGCTTACAACTGCTTAAAAGTGCCTTAATCACTCTGTATCCTTAATTCAGTATTTCGAAATTACATAGTCGAAAAACCAAGCATAACTCACAGTTCCGAAAGCACACAACCGAAATTCAAAATGCCGAAACTACAATACACACATAAACACAAAACTCCCCCTACAATCAAATAAATGCATTTACACTATAGATAAGCAGGGGGGCAAGCCCCCCTGCACCCACCCCATGCACCCTCTACTTATATGTTCTAACTCCAAGATCACATAAACGGAAACACAAATGAAATTCACACACACATCTTATAGTCCCTCACATACACACACACATCACAGTCACAGCACACACACACACACACACACACACACACACACACACTAAAGCCCCTAACCAACACATTTACACACACAAACTTATCTAAATTCAACTGATACATCCACATACCACACCAGTTGAAGCAGAAATTCAATGTTTCCGCTGGTTTCGGAACCTTGCGTTTTCGGCTATGTAATTTCAAAATACTGAATTTCGGGATTTCAGTATTTTGAAATTACATAGTGGACATATATATATATATATATATATATATATATATATATATATATATATATATATATATATATATATATATATATATGTATACAGATATATATATATATATATATATATATATATATATATATATATGTAAACAGATATATATATATATATATATATATATATATATATATATATATATATATATATATATATATATATATATATGTGTGTGTGTGTGTGTGTGTGTGTGTGTGTATACATATATATATATATATATATATATATATATATATATATGTATATACACATATATATATATATATATATATATATATATATATATATATATAAAAGAACGCAACACATACATATATGACCAAAGGCAACATTAATGGGGGGTAAGGGGACCCAATTTAAGTACCTGTTGTAATTATTGTATTATCCCCTCCTCCACAGCCAAACAGATCTGCCTTGCAACACAATACCAACACTTGCAAGTCTCATACCCATGACCCTACACAACATAGCCACAAAAAGATAACAGTACTCCATCTTACCTGTACGATGTCAGGATGGTATCAATAAGATATCATGCAGAACAGTCTGTCTACCATAGGGAATGTACAGCATGGAAGCAGTAAACATTCCAATGATACATACACACACACACATATATGCAGATATATATATGCATTTATATATATATATATATATATATATATATATATATATATATATACGTACATATATAGATATACACACACACGTATATATATATATATATATATATATATATATGCATATACACATACACACACATATACATATATTACTACGTATAGATAATTACAGGAGGATGCATATTCAGAGGGTGCACGCATATTGAACAGCCAGTATTCCTACAGTTGCCACCTTTTAAAATGGACAGTGTTTGATTCTCTCACACAGAAGACAATTATTGCATGAAACATATACCCACAGAGAAGTCAAAGGATATGACACCACACACAGGTTTGCATACATAAGAAATATTTATTTGTGTACTGTTTCAGTTGTATATGCCATTACATATAGCTGTTAGGTGTTTGAAATACATACTAACTGAGTAATGCAACTCTCAAGCAAAACATTTTATACAGTAATCTGAAAGCATAACATATGCTGCTGTCCAGGCCAATGCCTTCAAGTAGCACAACAGTAAAGAAACACTGGCCCAGAAGATAAGAATCAATCAACACTAATTAATGCAGATGTAGTTCAGCAACCTCCAATTACACTCTGTGCTCAACCCTTAGGGGGAAAAGAAATAAGTTGTCACAATGAAGATGTATCTGTTACATAACAATGCTTAACTTAAAACATCACTATCACACTGACAAACAGAACTGTCTGTAAGACAGTAAGCACTAACCAACCAATGTTCCCAAAGTCAAATGTATGAAAATGTACAGCCATATCCCTTAAGGTGTCTTACTACTGATATCCCTCACATGTTGTAACAGCCTAGGTTATATATGGTGCATACCCCTCCCTCATAGAATGACTTACAAGGGCATATAACAGTGTTACATACACTGACCTCTGGACCGTACGAGGACACACATGTTTTGTCCAGCTATAGCCCACATATATATGGACCCTACCCCACAAAATGTGTGGGAGTTCACAACATCACTGGAATGATGGCAGGAATGCCAGCACTACATAATGATAGGCCACTACTTAACAACCTCTTACTGCATGACATATGGACAAAGCCTGGTATATAGGTGGAGGACACAGGCTGGAACACAGGGCCATATTTGCAATATTGTTGTTATACACTGAGAAAGTTGCTGGTTTTACAGAATTGGTTGCAACATACCCTTATTCAGGAAAACAAAGTCAGAAACACAAATGGATGTAGCCATGTACTGACAGCACTCAACAGACACAATGCCAGTGATATATCTGAGACAAGAATTGCATGGTGAACAGAAAAAACTTAGCAACCAGTCCTCTGGCCATCATGTGCATAGGCCCACAGTTGAGAGCTATGCAGACAGACTGCATTCCATGCTAAACTAGTATGTACAGACAAACCCTGTAAAACTAGTGGTATACAATGCATATAACCCACAAAAGGAGGGGGAGTATCAATATTCATCAAAGATACCCACACCTCCAGGTTGATGGCACAGCACAAAGCATCAGAGACTATCCATGTGCAACTAACAGTGGGTAAAACTGCCTTCCAGTTTATAGCCTGCTACAGACCACCCTCCCTAACCCAGGAACCCCACTCGGCCTCCCTGAGAACACTGGAAAATATGAAGGTCTCTCCAAACACCATTATATTGGGTGACTTCAACTACCCAAACATAGACTGGGAGCATTACTCTAGCTCCAACACCCTAGCCCAAAGGTTCCTAGAATTTATAAACTCAAATGCTATGGAACAACTTGTTACCACTCCCACAAGAGGGGAAAACATACTGGACCTGATCATCACCAACATGGGGACTCTATGCTCCAGACCAGAAGTGTATCCCTCACTGGTAAGATCAGACCATAAACTAATCTCACTGGATATTCACATCCCAACACCACCCCCTGCCCAGACAACCACAGTGAAAAACTTCTCTAAAGCAAATTTCACACTCCTCAAAACTGAGGTGGAATCCTTCAAAGCCCCCGGGCCTGTGGAAAATACAGCCCAGACCGCAAAATCCTTTATAAATACATTCTATGAACACCTTCAGGAATGCATGGATCATGCGATCCCAAATAAAACCAAGACCCAATCCTCCAAAGGCAGACGTCCTTTCTGGTGGACCCCAGCCATAAACAAACTATACAATAGAAGGAGGAAGCTACTAAATGATAGAGCAAAATTCCAAAAAGGGAAGGCATCTCGGATCAGTATTAGCAAAAAACTATGGGCACTCATAAAATCGTCTAAGGCCAGCTTCGAGAGAAAAATTGCACAGGACACTAAGGATAATCACAAGGCTTTCTTTAGTTATGTTAGGAACCTGGGTGGTAATTCCCAGATATGCTCAGAATTAGTCCAAAATGACAAAAAATACACCAAACCCACAGACATTGCCAACATCTTAGCTGACAGGTTCAGCGCAAACTTCTCTCCCCACTCCACACCAAAAGGGCAAATATCTATCCCAGCAGAGTGCTGCCCCCCTGACATCTCAGATGCTCAGGTAAGAGCCGCCCTCTCCAAAGCAAAAAACACAGCATCAATGGGACCAGATGGTGTCCTGGGCTGCATCCTACATGAATTCCAAGAAGAGCTAAACCCAAATGTAAAAATACTGTTCAATCTCAGCCTTACTACAGGATATGTACCCAAAGAGTGGCGTACAGCAACTGTGGTCCCTCTCCACAAAGGTGGTGCCTCAACGGATCCTGGAAACTATCACCCCATAAACCTGACTAGCTTGGTCTGCAAAGCTATGGAAAGGATCATCATGGACCTCATAAATAAAGATATTGGGGACCTACAGACACTGGATCCTACCCAGTTCAGCTTTGTTAAGGGCAGATCCTGCCTCTTAAACCTGGTTGATTTCTTTGAAACAGTCACCAAGGCCATTGATGAGGGGAAGGTGGTCCACACAGCCAACCTGGACCTCGCAAAAGCCTTCGATACAATACCCCAATCAGGCATTATAGATAAGCTCACCAGCTTAAATATAAACCCCTATGTCACTAGATGGGTTGCAAACTGGCTCAAGGACAGAACCCAAATGGTTAGAATTGCTGGAGCCATGTCAGACTCCAAACCAGTTACAAGTGGCATCCCATAAGGCTCAGTCCTGGGACCTCTCTTGTTCGGTATATATTTCCTCGGAGGTACAGGCCAACATGGAAGGATTGTGGCTGACCAAGTTCGCAGATGACTGCAAACTGGGCGCCATAATCGACTCTCCAGCCAACACAAGCATCCTCCAAAAGGGCCTCATAGAAACAGACAACTGGTGCCAGAGCCATGGCCTCAAGCTAAACGCCAAAAAGTGTATAGTCATCCCCTTTGGCAAAAACAAAGTGCCCACAAATTACCACATAGGTGGTAATCCATTAAGTACAGAAGAAGTAATTAGGGACCTGGGGACCCAAGTTGATAGCAATCTCTCATTTGACAACCACATGGCCAAAGTGGTTAGAATAACATTGTATATAGCCCACCTAATCATGAAGGGATTCACATCTAGATCAGGGAAGGTCATCGTGCCTCTTTACTCATCCCTCATCAGGCCCATAATTGAGTACAATGCCCCTTTTGGGATGTACCTTACCAGACACCTGCAGCAACTGGAAAGACCCCAAAAGTACCTCACCAAGAGGATCAAAGGGCTCAAACAGATGCCATATGCTACCCGGTTAAAGAAACTCCAGCTCTACTCAGTGGCATACCGCCTGTTCAGAGGCGATCTGTGCCTGACGATAAAGCCATGTCCAACCGAATTAATGGACATGCTGCACCTCAGAAAATCCAAATCCCATCGAGCTACACGCGAGACTTGAACCTCAGCACAAATAAATAGGACATGCTGGAGGGACAGATTCATAACCCAGAGGCTCCCTTCACTCTGGAATAAAATCCCAGTCCAGGTTAGGCAGAGTCCCTCATTGACTCTCTTCAAGAGGAATCTTGATGAGTGGATGGGAGATCGTAGGTTTACCCCGGGTATCACTTCTGTGTCACTGTTAGACAGAGGCACAGTATACTAACCTCAAAAAAGGGCATAGCAAAATTAATTTAAAATGGGTGGCGAAAGCCAAACACATTCTGGCTAGGCTTATAAATGCCCTAGGGCAGATAGCCTAGTATGAACCTATGAACCTATGAACCTATGAACAACACTACTCACACTGTCTGTAGGTCTGGAACTTTATACAAATATGTAGTTGGCCTGTGTCTGCAAGTTCTGTTGTAAGAGGTATTGCTACCTGCTGTCTGTAACACTGCTGCTCACACACAGGAAGGATGTCCTCCATACAGGAAAGGTAAAGGGACAACGCCCACATGATTTGTAATTTATACTAGTGGGTGGTCATGACAGTGGTAACTGGAAGTACTACACAGCTGGCTGCATGTAGGTAGCAAGTGGTGGACACTGATTGGTGCAGAGGCCATCACCTGATCATATGCATCACCTACAAAATCCATGCTGCAATCTATTCAAGCAGCTCAATCCCTGTAATGGAAAGAGACAGAGAGAGAGAGAGAGAGAAAGAAAAAAAAGCAAATAAACAGCCAGTAAATAAAACGTTTTTCACCAATTGAACCTACAAACATCTCAACATAACTAAGGGGACACATCAAACTGTATCCAGAAGAGACGACAATCCTACAGCAGGTATGTGGAACATATATGCATGTAACTGAATGTAGTACTTAGTCTATAATAATGAGATAGATAATGTGGAATGATTTATATGTGCAATAAGGAGTTGTTTTTAATCATGTCCTGCTGAATAACTGCTATGGACAATAGTGTCTGTCCCTGTAGGCAATGGGCCATACCTGTCAACTGTGCATATCAGCACTGAATGAAAAGATGTAAGCCATCATAGTGTGTGTTCTGTACAACAAGACATGTATATTAGTGTGGCAAATAGCTGGTGGGGGAAGTAATGCCGTTATGATAGGCACATGAGTTTCAAAGCCCACCACTTGCAGGACAGTCATGTTAGCATGTAATGTAGCATGCACAAATGCCATAGGTGTGTAATAGGCTTACCTGCAATCTGTCCCTATATATATATATATATATACCTTCCTAATGATAAGCTGTGTCCACATGTGACACCTGTCTGTGTTGTAGTAAGGCAGAACAGTGCATCTGTGAAGGAAGGAGAATACGAGAGTGTGGCCCTGATGTTTGAATGCTCCCCCACACACACACACACACACATATATATATATATATATATATATATATATATATATATATATATATATATATATATATTCAACTCAAAATATATATCTACACACACACAGATATATATATATATATATATATATATATTCTATTGAATGGCAGCGCTGATGATATGTGTGAGAGAACATTACACATATCAAATCACACACACACACACACACACACACACACACACACACACACACACACACATATATATATATATATATATATATATATATATATATATATATATATTTACAGCAGTAAGTGGCTGCAAAATGGACAATTATTTCTGGTGTGAAACCCATGTTGGGAACACATTGCCCTTGTTTGTGAGGGTGGGATTGGTATTTTGGGGAAGGATAATAGGTATATTTGGGGAGGTAGGTTGGGTTGGAAGACAGAAAAGACAGCATACAGTGGCAGTATATGACACATGTGGTGGGTAAACACCTTGAATGGTGAGTGTTGTTTGGAATGTGGAAGCCCATGAGCCCCCATATGGGAAGAATAAGAAAAGTGAAAATACCTTCCCACTGCTGAAGTTGAACTGCCAAAAAAAGAGAAAACAGCAAAAACCAACGGCAGACAAACAAACAAGACTAGTACAACAAAGCATCGTATATTTGAATATGAAGGCTGAATTACATTAAAAGCAGATTTTATTTCTCCATATTTAAAAAGCAACACTAAAAAGTCCCTTTTCTTTTACAAATGATAAGCACTTTCGAATAATCTTCATCGGATCGTTAAGAGACATGGGACATCAATTCTGTTTATATAAAAAATTATTTAAATATCTAGCTAATAAGAATTCATATATTTTACATTACATCCAATCATTTTGTCCATCATATTCAAAGGCTATTAGAGCCAATAGAAATTCCCTATTGCCGACACACCTCCTACTGCTTAGAGGTGAACTCGTTTCTTTCATTGAGTACTTCCTTTATTAAAATTAGTTAAAAGGTTATCGAATAAGAAGAGCTAGTCTCCAGTCATCTCAGTACTGGAATCCAATCACTTTCAAAGGCTGCTACAGCCTATGTAAGGATCCTTAGATCAATATTTTCTTGTCTCGGCCAATACTTTTAGTACTTTTTAGTGTTGCTTTTTAACTTTGGAGAAATAAAATCTGCTTTTAACGGAATACAAGTATACTTTCTGTGGACAGCATTGCTTTGCTTCAGTCTTTATATCCAAATATATGACGCTTTGTTGTACCAGCCTTGTTTGTTTGTCTGCCATTGGTTTTTGCTGTTTTCTCTTTTTTTGGCAGTTCAACTTCAGCAGTGGGAAGGTACTTTCACTTTTCTTGTTTTTATATTATACTATGCCACTGCACATTGCTAATGAAACGAATGCTGCTAGAAACAAAGGAAACTTTGCCAATATTGATTTTATCCATGGAAAATATGCTGATAATGTTGAAACCAGTATGAATCCCTTATTGAATTTTCACTTTGACTTGAATGATCTAAATGTGACTAAAGAAATTTCTGATGTAGTGGATAATACCAATTTTGATGCAATTCTGAATGATGTTGAGACTGTAGCGTTCAAGTTAAAGAGATTAACCTGGCAACGCTTTCATCTTGAAGCATGCTTACATCACCAAGTCATACCCAGAGGCATGCGTGTTAAATGCATGCCCAGTTATGGCAACCAGCACCCTGAATTGTTAGCACTCTGGCAAGCTATTAATCTTGAAATGAGTTTTCACTACATTAAACTTATAATAGTATATCTACATAGTTGCACAACAGATAAAAGAAAAGCAATTGGAGTTAAAGAAAGTACATTTAACTCCCTATCAAATTAACAAATTAGAGACATTGCAATTTAATTTAAATATTTATGAATCCAAATTGAAGGATCAGAAAATAAAGAAATTAAACAGAGATGTACTAGATTTCAAACAGGGTCTCATCTTCGAATGGCCAAGAGAAGAATTTAGGACTGGAACACGAGCACCAAAATCTAGCCATAAGCGTATAAATAATATTGAACCAAACGAAACTCCTTCAACCTCACTGCAAGATGGAGAGGATAATCAAGTAATTGTGACTGTACTTAATGAGAAACCTAGTGGCTCATCTAGCATCAACTCAAAATATCTCTGATGCCAATTTGACAGGAGCTATACCTAAGAAAGGTGGGACACACATCCCTTTACCCACTACACTACCGTTTTTTCTGAAACAAACATATTACACGAACGACAGATCACAGAGTTAAGATCAAAAAAGGAAAAAAACAATGTTTTAGAAACATTTTTGGTTGTTAATATCTCTAAGCACACCTTAACTCCAGTGGAACAAACAGTGTTACAAAAAGGTCTAACCTTTATTCCAGCGTTTAGGTCAGACCTAAATGAATTTGTTATGGACCTAAAGTGTTTTGGATGCAATGTAACATTGAGGAGTATATATGGAAGTAATTCAGAACAGAGAAAGATGTTAAAGAAACCTAGTACTTTTGTACAGGTCAGTCATCCAGCGGTGGAGCTTTTTACCAGATTATGCAGTAATGAGGTTGAGAAACTAAGAATGGATACCCGTACCAAACACTATAGGAATATTACCTATGATGAAAAACAAGCCATTTATAACTTACAATGAAATGAGAATATTATTTTGAAACCAGCTGATAAAGGTGGGGCCATAGTGATCCTGGATACTACATGGTATACCAGGAAAATGGACACCATGCTTAAAGATAGTAAAAGATATATAAGAGTAACATCAGGCAATCTTAACCAAGCCATGCAGAGTGGATATCCACCTAAATGACATGCTCCTACAAAGACAAATAGATTTAGAATTGTTTAATTTCTTGGAAGTTCCCAAGCCCACCATTCCAGCTATAAATGGACTTCCTAAACTACACAAAGATCTTTATGATCCACCCCTATGTCCAATAGTCTCAGGACAGGATGGATCACAGAAAACATGTCTTTATATGTAGAAAGGGAATTATGAGAGATTTTATGCTTTTACAACACAGTGCTAAGAAACATGGATGACTTTTTAAACAAGATCAGAGCAGTCATGGAAGGAATCAGCAACCATCAAGACCTTTTATTGACTACTCTTGATGTAAATAGTCTTTTCATCACTATACCAAATGATGTTGGGATAGATTCAATAAGATGAATATTGTCCTCAAAGAAAACTTCAGCAGAGACTAGTAAAATCTGTGCACTCTTGGAATTAATATTGAAAAACAACTATTTTGTCTATAGAGACATGTCTATTGGCAGAAATGGGGGGTGGGGGTTGCCATGGGCACCTCCTGTGCCAATATTTATTCTAATCTAGTGCTTGTATATTGGGAAATGCGACATGTCCTTCATTCTAACAATCCTTGGCAAGATAATATCTTGTATTACAGACGCTTTGTGGATGATTTATTTATTTTGTGGAAAGGAGATATAGAACAGTTTATACAATTTCACACATCTTGATTCTACTACCTCTTTTCTAACATTTACAGCTAATTATTCAAGTGAAGCTGTCAGCTTCCTAGATGTTAATATCATCCTCAATGAAGTAGGTACATTGCTTACAGATTTACACAGAAAAAATACCTGGAGGAACCATTACCTACTTAAGAGCAGCATGCACCCCAGGCATATTACTAAAAATATCATGCGTAATGAAGTTACTAGGATTTATAAAAGATGCAGCCAGGAAACATCACGAGACAAGGAAATCAAGTTTTTACGGAAAAACTTGAAAGACAGAGATACAATGACAATGATATGAAATCATCAACAACCACAGAGCGGACAAGATCAACACATGACAATGAAAAAATGAGAGTATTGTTAACTTACAGCATGGACAATCGTCATATCCAAAGTGTTATAAAACAATTTTGGCCTATCCTGACACAAGACCCACAATTATGTCATATTGTGGGTGATAAACCACACTTTGGTTTCAAGAATAAGATGAATTTAAAAAGACTTCTCTGTACTAAGAATGGTATTAGTAAGAACCAGGTAAATAGGTCGTAAAGGAACCTTCAAGTGTGGATATTGTACTGCCTGTCCTTTAATAGATAGTAGTAACTCTTTTGAGCACCCAAGAACAAAAAGAAGTTACACATTCAATGTAAAAGCCACGTGCTTAACAACCAATGTGGTCTATTTGGCCACATGTAAATTATGTTTGTCCTATTATGTGGGGAAAACTAATCAAATTTTAAAGACGTATACTAAGACATCAAAGGGACATTGTGAACAAAGATCTTCACAATGTGATGGCTTTACATGTTAGTATACATACCAATCATTCATTCTTGTTTAAAGTAATTGAAAATGTACATATTGGTCCAAGAAAGGGTGATATTGAAAACCTTATGGAATTAAGGGAAACAAAGTGGATTGTTAACCTATGAGCTGACCAACAACCTGGCCTAAATAATGTCATTCCTTTGAAACCTTTGAAACCCATTTTGAATAACAGGAGACCTACTATTGGTTGATATGGAGGTGTGTTGGATATAGGGCACATCCATTGGTCACAGTACTTAAAGTCAACTAAAGCATCGTAACTTACACTGATGGAAGATAAACATGACATTGAGATATTTATAAAAAAGAATTACTAGCATATGAGACATCGAAACATCAATAAAAAGAATTACCAGTATATGAGCTGAATGACGAACTGCATTGCACAGTACTCATATTCTGGAAATTGAATTGGGAGATCAGTAGATCCATTACTAACTGACATTAGAACATATGATGTATAACAAGCTCTTATATTGAACATAATAACTGATGAGCTTGATGGAAGAAAATGTAAAATGTCAGGAAGCAAGGAAGCCTATCATTGGCTGACATCAGAGCATGCCAGTCGTAGGACCCCCGTACCATTTATCGCACTTATGGAATTGGATAGCATATACAACAAAGCCTATCACTGAGAACACACATATAAACACAAGATATGCTGACATTGGAAATAATATGAAAACAAGGAGAACTACAAGTATACAAGCCAATTGACAATCATCTCGGCTCTGATTGCAAGGAAATTTGCTATTGGCTGATACCAATGTGTATCGGACATACAGAATTCCCATTTGCTATAGTACTGCTCATCGTACCTATGGAAATTAATAGCACATACAATAAAGTCAATTACTGTAAATATACATACAGACGCAAGACAAGTGATATTGGAAATAATTTGAAAATAATGAGAACCATTAACATATAAGCCAAATGATAATTATATCTGATCCATATTATCCCGGCTTTGAATGGAAGGAAACTTGCTATTGGTTGATACGAACGTGTATCGAGCGCAGAGCATTTTCATTTGCTATAGTACTTTCGAAGCAAGATAGTTGATTATGCAGAATGATTGGATGCAATCTAAGACAATACTGCATCTGATTCGATGTTACTTCAAGCTTTAAATAAGTTTACTCTGTTATGTGCATTAAGAAACCTTTGTAATTAAATATGCTAAGAAGCACTGGAAAGGATCATTTCTGCATGAATCGAATAAACACCTGGATAGGAATGTGTTTCTCCTTTGATTCCAAAATAGGGGATTAGGAGACCGATCAGTATCTAACACTACAGTATATCGGCTCTAGGACACCTGTTCTGAATATACTAAATATCGAATTATATTTAAGGAAAATGTAAAGCATCAGGATTAGACAACAAAAAGACTATTTATTGATTGTGTGTGCATGGGAGTAAGTAAGGCTGACATTAAGAACTGTATAACAGCCAATGTATGAGCTGAATGGCAACCAAGCTTGGTTAGTGTTATTCCCTTGAAACTGCCTATGCAGCAACAGGCAGTTTTGTATTGGCCGACATTAGAATATATTGATCTAAGGATGCTGACATAGGCTGTAGCAGCCTTTGAAAGTGATTGGATTCCAGTGCTGAGATGATCGGAGACTAGCCCTTCTTATTCGCTAAGCTTTTAACTAATTTTAATAAAGGAAGTACTCAATGAAGGAAATGAGTTCACCTCTAAGCAGTAGGAGGTGTGTCGGCAATAGGGCATTTCTATTTGCTCTAATAGGCTTTGAATACGATGGACGAACATGAAAAATGATTGGATGTAATGTAAAATATATGAATTCTTATTGGCTAGATATTTAAATATTTTTTTATAAAAGCAGAATTGATGTCCCATGTCCCTTAATGATCCGATGAAGATTATTCGAAAGCGCTTATCGTTTGTAAAAGAAAAGGGACTTTTTAGTGTTGCTTTTTAACTTTGGAGAAATTAAATCTGCTTTTAACAGAATACAAGTATACTTTCTGTGGACAGCGTTGCTTTGCTTCAGCCTCCATATCCAAATATATGATGTTTTGTTGTACCAGCCTTGTTTGTTTGTCTGCCATTGGTTTTTGCTGCATATGGGAAGAATGGGACCAATGTCCCCACCCATGGGTAGTCACAACTGCATCTTCATGGCCCTGAAGGTGCCTGGGCTGGGGGCTGAGCAGGAGGAGCATGCAGACCCTGTGATTGTTTACTGAGGGCCTCAAGATGGTTTAGCACATTCCCCAAGTCTCTGTGGAGCTCCCTATGCACCAGACCCTGGACCTGACTTCAGGTGACAGGATCCTGTTTGTGTGTGCTCCCGGGGTGGGGGAGAACACCATCCCCTGAGGTGGTTCCACCTGAAGGTACTGCAGGACCAGTAGATGATGAGGTCCCAGGGTCGGTCCCAGATGTGATGTGGTCTGGTAACATGGCCAGATGAGGTGGGAGAGGTGGTTCTGCTGGCAAATGTCTTCCCAAACATGCTATTGTGTCACTGTTATAGAACATATGTGGGTAGTAATAGTCCACACATTCCCGGATTATGTCTAACAGCATGCACAGATATCCCCATTAACACAAAACAACAGATGTGCAACAGTCACATAGCTAACAGAACACGTGCATATATGGAACCATAGTGGCCCTTACAATGGCATGCAGGTGACTTTGTTCGTAACAGGCCACCAATGACAGTGTTTTAACATGGAACATGACTACAAACAGATTTCACAAATTGTTGTACAATATGATACATGTCCCAACAGTAGGTCTGCTGTAGACATACCTGTTGAGTTGTGTGATCAGATTGTTGTTGCAGATATGGTGGAGGGGAGACAGAGATGTGTATTAACAACTATGATATCCTTTCAGTATGAGGTCCTCAGACCTGTTTTCCTCTTTATGTCTTTTAGGCACAATGTCACTGGAGAGACTACCAATCTACGTACCCTAGGAGAATGACATCATCATTACATACCTGGTGCAGCACTCGCACACCCTGTTTGCATGTATAGGCCATGATCTGTAGGAGAGGACCGCCTTGTGGAATGATCTTGTTCATAGGGTAAACTATGTCAGCCTGCATAACCGCAATTATGAGCAGGTCCAACATCGGTGCACTGATCTACTCCGCCATGCCCATTGGCATAGGGGGCATGCTATACAGCCCCCCGATACATGCTGAGGAGCTCCTCATCAGCCTTGGGTCACCTGCCCACCTGCAAACACAAGACCCGTCAGAGAGCATAGTGGAGGTGGGTGCTACCCACACAATGGCTGAGGAGCGTGCAGGTAAGGCCACAAGGCAGATCAGTAGACCACTGTTGCATATCCATCTGCATCTGCAGAGTTTAATCATGCATATGTGAAATGAAATATATAGGTTCATAGGTAGGTTCCTAGATTGGTACTGGGCTATCTGCCCAAAGGCATATATTAGCCCAGCCACGTTGTACAGTATTCACCGCCCCTTTAGTAGTTTCTTAGACCCTTGTACTAGCAGCTAGTACCCTTGGCCCCTATCTAGTAGTGCTGTTGGTGTGATCCCCGGTGTGAACTTTCTGTTACCCATCCACTCATCAAGGTTCCTCTTGAAGAGTGATAGTGAGGGGCTCTGTCTTATGTAGATCGGGACCCTGTTCCATAGTAAGGGAAGTCTCTATATAATCTGTTGCTGTGTTGTAGTAATAAACCGATTTGCATAATCTGTAGTATTGTGGGTTTGTACTGTTGATGTATTGTAATGCTGCTCCCACCCTGTACCAATGCCACAGGTGTGGCTACTGACATCACATCTCTCACACAACTATGTAGGTCCCTCTGGTATACTTCTGGGGCAGCAGCCTGTAGCTGGTGAGTGTGGTGTTTGTTCAGGTTTGCCAATACACTGGTCATGTTATGGGCATGGTATATTCCATCCACACATCTAACACACCTACCCATAATGCATTCTGTACATGTTCACTTATTGCTGCTGTTAACTGCACTGCATCACAGTGGTCACCATGATTGCATATCTGAAGGGTATGTAAGAGTCCTGCAATATAACTTACAACCTGTCATTGCAAGATATGCTCACAGAGATGAACATAATGGTGGGACAAATGGCCTACAGTAGGGGCATGTCTGAAACATCACCCTTATACAGTGCTACAGCAGTGTATATACCACTATCACAATGGCAACTGTTACAGATCTACACTATAGCATATCACAATACTGCATTCCACAACCCTTACAACCTGTAATTTGGTCCTAACATGAGCAATGAATGTGTAATATGGAATCCTATGTTAGGACAGCAAATATGGGGAATACATACCTTCACAAACACTGGAAGCATATGTGTGCATAAGCTCCAAATAATATATTGTGGAAGCAGCTTTTGAGGTAATGACAGCATGTTCTCTTCATGAGTATGGACCTTCCAGCAAGTACAGGTCCTCAATGTCACACCAAGAAATGGTCTGCTGTCCAAGACGTTTGGCCATCAAATGTACCCACTTACCTGCAACAAAGGCAGCCATGGCTTGCACACATCTTACAAGCCATGGAATGGTTCCCATACCCAACAGGTAGAACCCAGTAGTTGGATATGTACGCTTACCTCACCATTGCATATACCATAGCAAACAGTGCAGATAGTCATGTATGTGGCAAGGATGTATGGGACAGATTAACGTAGAAAATAAACAGATGACCATCCAAGACAGATGATGACACATGTTGCAAACTGGTCATGCAGGCTGCCTAGTAACATGCCACAAGACTGAGGGAGTTGCAGGAATGTTTAGCAAGTACTAGCTGGGCAGTACCTGTGTTGACAATTGCCTGGATTCTGCATAAGTGTGGCCCATGGGTTAGGGTAATCAGATGGGACAGTTATACCACAGGAAACATCAGCCAGGGGTCTTTACAGGTAGCATATGCATAACAGCAAAAGTTCCCCAAAGGCATGTGTTGCAATGTGTACTGGTGTACCAAGACCAAGTTGGAAGCCTACAGACAGTATCAATTAAAATACATGTGCCACACAACCAACACCTCACCCCACCTCAGGCCCACCATCCCCATATGTACCTTGCTGGTGCCAGTGTACACCTGTATGTTTGCCATTCATTAGCAGGGACTAGGCTAGTACACATGGTGTTCAGAGTTTAGGACACTGCAAAATGACACGTGTAGGAAATAGTTATCAAGCATCTGCAAAAAGGCTGAGGATGTGGAGGGGGTGTCATCCTGAAACACAACAGTGAACTGAAGCAGAGATCCAAAGCTCACTAAGAATGGTTGTACCTGTACACAGTCAAGGTCATGAATTGTGGCAGACATAAACCTGACTCCACAGAAATAGTGATGGTACTGTGTGACCTCCAAGGGCTGTGCACATGAGTTGACCTTGCAATCATGCAGAGTTGGTGGACATTTGTAGGGCAGAGTGACCAAATACTGGAAAATGCAGATGGCCCATGCTAGTATACCCCTTCCAGGAATAGTGACTGCTGCAGTACACATAACAGTTGATGCAACAAACCATCATGATAAGGGTGTGCACATATATGCACCCACAAATTGTATGCATCTTAATCAGCATCTGCACAACTAACACATTTGTTTGATACTGCATTTGATTGCACAGACTGCATTTGATTGCACAAGTCATATGTCACATATCATATTCGTGTAATGTTAACATATGCAGTAATGTGGCCTCATGGCATATCAGGGAAGAGGGTGCCATATCAATAAGGCTGTATACACTCCCCTTAGCCATGGTAAGGTTTGACGGTTGTCAGTGTAATTGTATTGTATTGGCCAAACATGCACTGCTGATGATGAGATCTGTAAAGCAGACATCAGGCATTAACAAATGACATTTGTCCACATATCATCCCAGGTATGTGTCAAACAAACATATAGAGGCAGTGAGCATCAGAGCAAACATAACTGACACACATATACACATTCATTGGGTATGGTGCACAGTACATGCCAGGGTGCCGAACAGGTGCACAGCAATACTGTGTACATGGGTGCAGTGTGTTCCAGGGGAAGGGGCATCACCTACTAATGCATCCCATGCATCACAGAGATGTATAATATTGGTAACAGGGATTGACTATAGCTGCACTGCATGTTGTTGAGTGCCATATGTCATGCATGTTGACAGATGGATAATGAGAGGGCTGTGTGTAATATCTTTGTGCAACCTCACCTGTAAGTGTGTGTGTGTGTGTGTGGGGGGGTGAATTTGTCTGTAAGTGCTATTTGGTGGAGTGAGGGGGGGTTGATATATGTAGAATGCGTGTGTGTATGTGTGTGTGCCCATGTATGCACATGTGTGATTGTAGGGTTGTTCATACCTCACAACTTCCCTTAGAAATCGTGTAGTAGATGGACATGGGCAGACACATTAGACACTGGGAATACTTTGTTTGAAATGTAATCACAAGAAAGTTGATAGGATAATAAAGTCTGCAGCATGAAAGATGCATTGGGATGGAAAACTAGACACCAGGGTTACTTTTTTAATTGCAATCAGCAGAAAGGTGAAAGACTACCCAAGTATGCAGCACTAAAGATGCATTGGGGAATTACTAGATAACACCAGAGCATGTTCCCAAATATTACTGTAGTCCACATAAAAACTTAATAGAGCAACAGATCTTGCATCTACTGAACAATAGTTAAGTATGAAACTCCAATGTGTGACATTATTGACTGTAGTAGCCAATAACATATGGGAGCCATCCTCAAGATGTCTGGACAAACCCAGGGTGAACACTTGATGACATCAGGGAGTCTTTGAAAAAATGACTCCAATGAAGTTAAAGAGTTAATGGAGTAACAGGTTATGTTTTGTGATCACATTTCTGTGCAATTCGAAGAACGATACATTAATGATTGGTATTATTGACTAATTATTTAAGACTGATGCAGGATGGGGAAAATAAGAGAAAAAACTAGGGACATTCTATAAACTCAGGGACAGGTAAGTAGTATGGTGGAATGTCAGAGTGTGTGTGTGTGTGTGTGTGTGTGTGTGTGTGTGTGTGTGTGTGTGTGTGTGTGTGTGTGTGTGTGTGTGTGTTTGTATACTGTTAAGCAATGACATACAGGTCTTAAAGTGCATTTCTTATTTTTCCCTCACAGGTGGTGAGGTGGGTCTGGGTCCCTCCTGCAGGCAATCTGATATTGGCGTCCATACAGACACTGAAAATGATGATAGATGTGTTGAGGCACATGCGGGGTTGTCAGGGTCTGAATCTGCACCATCGTTTGACATCCCACTGTTATCCACCCCATCCCCGCACACAGTCACATTGCCTATACATACCCCATCACCAGTAGCCATAGCTGAGGGACAGTTGGTGGTTGACGCATGTTTCAGCCCATCATGGAGGTGCAGGAATGCACGGAATGGTACACTAGACAGGCTCTGAGGCTGCAGAGGGCTACTCATTCAGTTGTTACTGATAACATCTGTGATCTTGCAGGTGCCCTCCATTATTTTTCAGAGATCATGAATAGATGGTTGGGTGAGATGATGGGAATCCTCGAATGTGGAATGTCTGTGCTCGAGCATATGGTGGGAGTGTTGCGACAGCCACATGGACATACGCCAGCAACACCAACAGCTGGAAGTCGACGTGGATGTGCCGGAACACAGAGCCTCTCCCGTAGTGGCAGTACCAGCCCCAGCACTGCAGTGGGGGTGCTGTCCACACCACACCTCAGCAGGCCATGTGCACATGGCCCTGGTCGGTCCCAAGAAGGACCCAGATCCAGCGGACATATGTCATCATCAGGGGAGAGTACCATATTGTGGCTTGTACCTGGTGGTGCCCATGGAACCCTTAGCAGGCACAGTTCTTGTGTCCGTGGCCAGAGATGGTGAACTGCACACCCTACCAGGCATGGTTTGCAGCTGTCCAACAAACCCCTGTATAGGTCAGCCACATGGCAGAACTGTGTGCATGCATACATACACACATTACCAACACAGCTAGGGCAACCCCATTCCTACACGCACCACATCACAACAGCCCAATTAATAATTATGCCCCCTCCCTCACACACACATGGTGTCAAATGTATGGCTAAGCCTAGGTCTCTGGCAAACCAACAACACACACTGTGCATATGATGATACCTGTGCCACATCCCTGTCATCCATAACATTGATGCAGGGACAGGCTAATATGGTTCTGATGCACAGGGTGGCTGTACTATGATGTAGCAATGCAATGCTGTGTAACATGTTGTCAGCAGTAAAGCTTAATACTTACATGTCAGGAAGTGTAGCTGTCCAGCCATGATGCATTAAAGATGTTATTAAAGTGATTGTGGTCTCCATAATGTATTCCATTTGTGTTGTAGGTGTCCATGTGTCAGCAGGGTGATGGTCTACTGTTGTATCCTACAAGGGGTATGGCACTGTGGTGACACCTTGGCTGTGCCATATCCTGGGTACAGGTAAACACATGTCACATGTCTGCATAATATTTACGGCATGTGCCACATGGCTGATAGGTCTGGGGTGTATACAGGTGAGTGAATGTTGGCTGATGTCAGCAGCCCGTCTACAGTGGACAATGGTAAATGTACTGGGTGGTACACATCACATGTTTGTGTTTAACACACATAGAGGGTTTGGTGTTGCAATACACAGATAATACTGTACACATGGATGTATGTACCTGTGCAAGGAACCCATTATAGCCTATGTAATTCTACCAAGACAGAATAGGCACAGTAACACACTTGGAAATAAGTATTCTGCTAGTTTACTGTCATTGATGATGGTACTGGCAGGGTGTATGTCCCCTTCCCCAATGTAGTGCAATCCTCAACTCGGTAAACATGGGTGTGCTGGTGTGTGTGGCACAGCCCTACCCTTTGGAGGGTGTGAGGTGCTGTAGAACTGCAGATAGTGTGATAGACAACTGCTTAACCTGTTAGCATGAACTGTACAGTATTACAACCAGCTAGGCAGGGGGGTACACTCAACAGTAACTGCAATGATGGTGGCTATGTCCACAAGAGCCACACCCAGCTATATATACCAACCCCAGTATCACTGTACACCTATACAGTGGGGAAGAGGGCATTTCTACATCTACCACTAGTTGTGATGGAATGTATTTCCACAGGATGATATCTGTGAAATGTTAGCATTTGCCAGGCATTTCTCAGACAGATGACCTCCTGGGACGTGTATATTCTGCAAACGGAAGTAGATTCCTTCACATACACACACACTCTTACTTGGCAACACTGGGACTAGAACCCCTATCTAGGTATGCAGTGCTACTGATGTGTGTGGCCTTAATTGCACACACCACACATCTTTTAAGATGAGGTGTGTTCCAGGTTACATGTTACTTGAAGAACATCCCCATGCCTGTACAGTACAGTAATGGGGGATGTACTGGTTGTTTATGGACAATACATAGTACTGTCATATACACATTGACAAACACATAACAGTCATACACACAGAGATCTGGGCTTATCAGTGCTAACTACCTTGTTAGTGTGTACATTCTGTTACAGATAAGTTGCACACAGCACATGCATAACTGGGCTGTTGTTAATGTTATCAGTTACCTGTATGGTTGATGGTGACAGTGGTCCCCATAGAGTGGAACATTGGACATGTACTGGGGGTACCATGGTGTAAAGACAGTATACCCAGCACCCACACCACAAAGTGGATATTGTACGCACTGAAACTCGTGATAATACTCTGACATATCCACCATCACACATTGACTAGGACTGCAATACAACCCCTTGTCTATCCCAAGAGTGCTACTACAGGGATATGCATCTAATGCACATGCCACAGGGATAGCAGGGTGATGCATTGTCATGGCTCTCCTATGGTCAGCAACTTCACTATCCCTAATACTGTGTGACAAGGCATATTGTATTAGGAGAATGTGGCCTCAGAATGCTGTATCCTACAAATATACACACATGCACACATACACACACTTGTCAGAACTCAGAGGGTATCCCATGCCTATCAACCCATTTGTACAATAGTGTTGTGCTGGTACTGCAAGTCCCAGATAGGTAGTCCGTAGGGTGAAGAGTGTAACAAGGTACATGTAATGTCCAGTACAGCAGCAGCCACATCTAACTATAGCAATGGGGGGGGGGGTGCGGTGGGTGTGAAGGGCCTCAGGGTATTATCAACTACAGGTCTACAAACACACATACACTCTTATTCTCAGTAATGCACATGTACACATTTGTCAGCACAGGGGTCCATCGGTACAGGTGTTCATATGTGTGTACCAGGCTATTGTCCATGGAGAGATGAGAAGTGTAGGGGATGTGTGTACAGTGGTATCATGCTACCTGCCATGTGCCAGTAAGCCATCTATCAACAGATACCACAGGGATGATCCTCAGGTTGAGAGTTACATGCAATATCCAATCATCTGGTTGCCTCTTGCAGAGGGCCAGTGAGGTACTCCAGTTGACATGTATGCAACATGTATTACATAACATGGTCAGTGTCTGTCTTGGAGACTTGTACCCAAGCAT
>NC_056726.1:1294091387-1294098887 GCF_019279795.1 Protopterus annectens | reverse complement strand
ACATGATGTTCCTTCATAGTTTCATAGTTTCATAGTATAGTACTAGGCTATCTGCCCTGGGGCATTTGTAAGCCTAGCCATAGTGATGTGGCTTTTGCCACCCCATGAAATGGTACAAAAATGTACAGAATAAATCTAGAATACTGTGCCTCTGTCTAGTAGTGACACAATGAAGGTCCCCTTATATAATAGACTTTTTTGACTGGTATTACAGCCCATTTGGGCTTTGTTCAGCGTTTGCACAATTGTTTGCGTACTTTGAGGAGCTCCGGCGGTTTACGTCACTCTACTTCCTGTTTGGATCCACGACACGATGAATTTCAATATCGGAAGACTCTCCAACTTTTTCGGCGATTTGGACTTATTTTGAACTACTCGCTTATGGCATTGCTGGACTATACATGTATCTGCATCTCAATATAGTACGTTCAGTGTATATATTTTTTATACATAATGCTATAGGCACAAACTTTTGGCGTGGCTTACATGTTATTGCTACCTTATAGTCTGTCTGATACAGTTCATATCATTGTATGGCCGCATGCTCATTCAATTCAATAGTTTAGGGTGGGCATATTCATTTATTGCACAGTACGCCATTTGGTTGACATTTTTTGTCTGTTTGGTAGGATTTATGTTTCGCGGTTTACGCGAACATTATTCTTTATGTATAATCCATAACGGATGATTAGTCTGATGTGCGACTGTTAGATTTAATTTGAAACATTTGCATTTTTCATCATCATTGTAATTGATTGTTCTTGGCCAGTTTTGATGTCGTTACATTTATTTGTCAGTTCTGAAGAGTTTTGGATGTTTGGACTGGTTTATTTATCGTCCGAACTCAATATGTGGTGATTTTTATCACAGTAAGATGTTTAACTCTTCATGGTGATTTGCAATTTTCACCAAAATTTTGGTGTTGTCTATTGTATTGTTAGGACTTTATATGTAGCATGATTTATATCATATGACTGTAGGATATGCCAATTATTTCAGACCAAGGTGCCTCATTTCAATTCGCTTTTGTTGCATCTTGGTGACATGTTCTGATTTTGCACTTGTATATTTAATCAAATACATGAAACATTATATGACAATTCAGCTGGTCAACAGGATAGTGCTGGTGGGTGCTATTACTGGCTAGTGTGATAGGTGGTAGGTTTCTTAGTCATTTCAGTTTATATGCAGGTTAATGGTTTGTGTCTAGTGTGAACAATTTGACACTATGTTTAATTAGTCGGAAGGGTGATCAGATGGGGGTGTGATTTCATGTAGGTTTAAGTTTTTGCACAATGCCCTTTGCTTGTATGTGATTATTTTGTTGTATTTATTTTACATCTGGGGGTGCATTTTACTTGCTGGTTTACATCTATATGGGTTTGGTGAATTTTGTGAATTTATCAAATCGTGAATTTATTAGTTGGTTTATGACATTTTCATTAAACCAATTTTGCTGGGTTAGTTTGTTGATTCAGATTCTTGTTGGTTTGATGAGCATCTAGGACTGGAGTCTGTGGGAATTTTCATTTAATGTGTTATTACATGTCCACTTTTTGCAGATGATCGTATTCTATTTGGTCTGTGGGATTATATGTTTTTTTGGATTGGATATAACATTATTCTGGACAATTTTTGTTTAATGGTTGTGTAGATGTGATATATATATATCTTTATGGGGTTGACATAGCTCACATTTTTCATCACAACCAGAATCTGGATGATGTCCAATTCCTTACACATATATTGCACAGGTCGGTTTTTGGACAGTCCATATTGACTTGTGGTCAGATTACCATCTTTTCAAAAAAAGTTTGATCTTTATGTTTAAGATATGGACAACTGTTGACACATATTGGTTCCATGTTTGGTGATATATTGATTTTTCTATATCCTTTGACTATTTTGTTCTCTATTTATGTGTCAGTGGGGTCTATGTTGTTTGGGTGTTGTATTGAATCATGTTTTGCTTACCAAACACTATGTGGTCTATTTTGGCTATATATTAGTTTGTTCTAATAGCTTTATAGATTTGGTGCCAGTTTTGTTGTGCTTCAATGAACACATTTTAGTTTATAATGGGCCTTCAATAATGACAATTTATTTTTTTGATTGATCAATTGCTTTATAGGTTGGTTTATGTTTCACATCATGCCATTTATTTCAGTATATTACATACTGTATTTGGTATATTTTGCGTGATGCATATGTGTTTATAGCCCATTGGCATTTTGTGTTAATAACATTGAGACCCATACACAGCAACATGACCTTGGATATTTTTTGAAGGTCGTTTGGGCTGTTTATTGTATTGGTCTATTTGAATGATTATTGATCCATCAGACTTATACATACACATCAGGTTATTTATATATAATGCATTTTAGGGTGTTGAAAGTATAATGGTCTGATTTTGGATCACAAAAATCTTTTGGATTCAATGTTTGGTCTACACATAGACATTGGACTATTGGTGTGTTCATATTTATATTAGCCTCTATTGAGTTTATAGTAATATTTGTATCAGGTGTTCAATTTTTGAAGCACAATTCAATTGGTTTGGTTTGAGTAAGAAAATTCACCAACTATTAACATGGCATTGTCACCCATTATACAGGGTTTGTCAGCTGACATGCATGATTTATCTGTGTTTGGTTTGGAAAAGCATGGTTCATCCATTGTGACAGATGTGGTTGGGTCTGATGTGGATGCACAATGTGATATATTTTTTAACAAATTGGGCAAACAAATGAAGATGGTCAGGACTAATGTGTGGCACTTACGCTTGTTTAAGGCATACCAACAAAAACATATTACCCCACGGGGTCTTAGGGTTAAAATACAACCTTTGGTTTCTGATATTGATGACCAGTTGATTCAAGATTGGGGTCAAATTCAACAGTCGGCCTCATCCCAATTTGTGGATGCTTTGGCTGAGTTTTACGGGCGTAAGGTACAACAGGGTATTAAGGATCTAGATGCTTTAAGTTTACAAACGAACAAGTTTGAAGCTTGTGATTCTTTTACCATACAGGTTAAGAAACTTACCACAGATTTGTCTAAATTGGAAACCACCCTTAAAGATAGAAAAATCAAAAAATTTCTTCGTGATGTGGGTGATTATGATAGGGGTAAACCTTTTGATAATTCCAAGAATGTATCTTTCAGGTTGCCCAGGGATGACCATAAATATGACAAAAGAGCATCCACTCCAAAAAGAAAAAGGCCCAGGTCTATTCTCAAGACCAAAACTGGTCTGTCAAGTGGGACATCCGGGGAAGATTATTCCTCCAATACAGAAGGAGAATCTGATTCACATTCATGTGAGGGACTACCCATGTCCAAAAGAGATAATTTGACACACCCTCTCAATCTAGATACCGACGAGGGGGGCGGAAGCATAGGAAATACAAAATCCAAACACAGTTTGGATACATTAATGAAGATCATGACACAGCAATAAGTCTAGATTCCAATGTTCACAACATTTCATCTTATAATCTAACCAATGTACAAATCAAATTACTAAATAAAGGGCTCAATTTTGTTCCAGGGTTTTTTGTCTCCGAGCAGTCTCTGGCACAGGATGTTACCAATTTTTGCCGTATATTAAATCTGAAGGTGTTCTTTGACAGCAATGTGGACAGTAATGTTTCCAATGTGCCTTGTGATACAGCTGGCAAATTCAGATTTAAAAAATCAACCTTTATACCACCTATGAATCACTTAGTAGGGGTGTTCCAAAAAAATGTCCTACGGGACATACATTGTCATCTCAAAGACTTTCCAGCCACTTATAACAACTTGACTACTGAGGAATTAGGTTGTTTGGATGAGTTGATTGGTAACAAAAATTTGGTCATTATTCCAGCTGACAAAGGGGGAGCGGTGGTGATAATGGATAAAATTGCTTATGATGGTGAGGCTATGAGACAATTGGGTGATACACAATATTATAGGCGGATGTTAGTGGACCCTTCTCCCCACTTTAAATGCCAGATTGATGATTTTTTAACTAAGGCAGTGGATGAAGGTATCATCACCGAAGAAGTGAAAGAGCAGCTACTGGTTGGGTCACCGAAAAGACAGTACTTATATCTGTTGCCAAAGATTCACAAACATGCCACTAAGCCACCTGGGCGACCAATAGTCTCTGGACATGGGTCCCTTACGGAACCACTATCGGAATATCTGACTCTATATTTAAAACCGTTATTGAGTCAAATTAGAGCCAGGATTCTAGACACCACCCAATTTTTGGATATTATCAACAACTCCCAACTTCAATCTCATTGGTTATTATGTACCCTGGACATTACCTCTCTTTATACCAACATTCCCCACTGGGCGGGCTTACAAGCGTTGGATTATTGGTTGGCTAGATCAGGTTTATATCCATCTGGATTCAATACCTTTCTTGTATGCCTTACAGAATATGTGCTGTCCAGCAATGTTTTCTATTTTCAGAATTTTTGTTATTGGCAGAAGCAGGGTACTGCTATGGGTGCATCTTTTGCACCCATATATGCAGATCTGTTTATGGCATACATTGAAGAGATCATAATTTATGATGTCACACATAATATATATATGTGTGAGATGGATATTTGGCGTCGGTATTTGGATGACTGTTGGTTGGTGTGGAAAGCTGATGAACAATATCTCATGGAATTTCTTGAATATTTGAATAACAACATATGGGGGATTGAATTTAAATTGACCTATCATAAATCTAGGATAGTATTTCTCGATGTAGAAATTACTAGGAACCAGGATCACACTTTATCCACCAGGATGTTTAGGAAATTCCCTGAATTCAATTCAATATTACATGCTACCAGCTTCCACCCACAACATGTCATCCATAATATACCGAAATCTCAGTTTCTTAGAGCCAGGAGAATCTGTTCTAGCCACCAATCCTTTACTGATGCCCAAGATGATCTGACTTGCAGATTTATCAAGAGGGGTTATCGTCCAGGTTCGATACATGTTGCCAAAAGATTTGTGTCCAGCCTAAATAGGGATGATTTATTAATATATAAGGATAAAAATAATGGTCAACAGTCACAACCCTTACGTTTGGTAACCACATATGGACGTAATACACAAGGCTTTAAAAACATCATACAGAGACATTGGAACATTCTTAAAGCTGATTCAAAACTTTGTTCCATGTTGCCGGATCATTGCTCTTTTTCATTTAAAAGGGGACAAACCATTGGTTCAAAATTGAGTCATTACAAGAGAGTGGGTGCAGATTTTTCTGAACCAACTCAGCTGTCTATTCTAGGGAAACCCATTGTTGGATGTATCCCCTGTGGGCATTGTTCATTTTGTATTCGTGTCTCACGTACTCATGAATTCACCAGTAAAAATACCTCACAAGTTTTTGATATAAAGTTTTGGGCTAACTGCAACACTGAGTGGGTCATCTATTTGGTGACCTGCATTTGTTCTGCTTTCTATGTTGGAAAGACTTCTCGAGCTTTCCGTTTCAGAATTTGTGAGCATTTGAGTGATATAAAAAAGAAACGTACTAGCAATGCCTTATACAAACATTGTTTGCAACATGTATCTGCTTCATATAAATTTGTGGTCATTGATTGTATTAGAGGGAAATGTAATGATAAACAGTTTTGGCAGGAATTGCTTAGCTCCAAGGAGAAAAAATGGATTATCAAACTTGGAGCTCTGTTTGCACCTGGTCTTAATGACCAATTGTGAATTTTGTGTTTGGATTGGACCATGGGTGGGACCAATCCATATATATATGTGTGTACTGTGATACTCTGTTTTTCCATTTTTTATTTCACTGAAGAAGGCTCATAGGAGCCGAAACCGGTTTGAATCTAATATTATTGGAATTTATTGCTTTTTTTGTTTAAAAGCTTTTTCTGCTATTGATATTTATCATAGCAGTATTTCAGCAGAGGAGGTTTCCTTCCCTCTGGTTAATAAATACTTTTGTGATATGGTTATTACCAACACTTGCTGGCTTTTTTGTTGACCAATACATAGTACTGTCATATACACATTGACAAACACATAACAGTCATACACACAGAGATCTGGGCTTATCAGTGCTAACTACCTTGTTAGTGTGTACATTCTGTTACAGATAAGTTGCACACAGCACATGCATAACTGGGCTGTTGTTAATGTTATCAGTTACCTGTATGGTTGATGGTGACAGTGGTCCCCATAGAGTGGAACATTGGACATGTACTGGGGGTACCATGGTGTAAAGACAGTATACCCAGCACCCACACCACAAAGTGGATATTGTACGCACTGAAACTCGTGATAATACTCTGACATATCCACCATCACACATTGACTAGGACTGCAATACAACCCCTTGTCTATCCCAAGAGTGCTACTACAGGGATATGCATCTAATGCACATGCCACAGGGATAGCAGGGTGATGCATTGTCATGGCTCTCCTATGGTCAGCAACTTCACTATCCCTAATACTGTGTGACAAGGCATATTGTATTAGGAGAATGTGGCCTCAGAATGCTGTATCCTACAAATATACACACATGCACACATACACACACTTGTCAGAACTCAGAGGGTATCCCATGCCTATCAACCCATTTGTACAATAGTGTTGTGCTGGTACTGCAAGTCCCAGATAGGTAGTCCGTAGGGTGAAGAGTGTAACAAGGTACATGTAATGTCCAGTACAGCAGCAGCCACATCTAACTATAGCAATGGGGGGGGGGGTGCGGTGGGTGTGAAGGGCCTCAGGGTATTATCAACTACAGGTCTACAAACACACATACACTCTTATTCTCAGTAATGCACATGTACACATTTGTCAGCACAGGGGTCCATCGGTACAGGTGTTCATATGTGTGTACCAGGCTATTGTCCATGGAGAGATGAGAAGTGTAGGGGATGTGTGTACAGTGGTATCATGCTACCTGCCATGTGCCAGTAAGCCATCTATCAACAGATACCACAGGGATGATCCTCAGGTTGAGAGTTACATGCAATATCCAATCATCTGGTTGCCTCTTGCAGAGGGCCAGTGAGGTACTCCAGTTGACATGTATGCAACATGTATTACATAACATGGTCAGTGTCTGTCTTGGAGACTTGTACCCAAGCATGTTTAGTTGACTGTGGTTGTGTAGTTGAGGTATCCATGGCATTTGGTGCATACAGGGTGGGGATTCCTAGTTGTGACATTCATAACACAGCTGGCCAGACATGTCAGTGTCACTCAAGCATAGATTGCATGTATGCAGCCAAGATGGAGTCCCAACATCTGCACATCTGTACAGAGGACAGACAGACATCAGCTAGTCAAATGGTTATGCAGTAGGATGACTGTGTTAACAGATGTCTGACACTAAGTATGCCATTACTACATGACAGCAGCCCTTAGTGACATGTCCTTATACACACAGTAGTCTACAGTTAATATCCACATATCAGATCAATATCCAGTAGCAAATGCTTAATGACACACCCCTCACACACTAAG
>NC_056726.1:1294053887-1294086387 GCF_019279795.1 Protopterus annectens | reverse complement strand
TCCCTCCAGCATGTCCTATTCATACTTGTGCCGAGGTTTAAGTCTTTAGCTCTCGTGGTCCTGATGGATTTGGATTTTTTGAGATCATTTGTCCATCAGATCCTGATTGGACATGGCCTTGTACATCAGGCAGAGATCACCTCTGAGCAGGCAGTATGCTACTGAATAGAGCTGAAGTTTCTTTAGTCTGGCAGAATAAGACATATGTTGGAGACCCTTGATCCTTTTGGTGAGGTACTTTTGTGGTTTCTCCAGCTGTTGCAAATGCCGGGTGAGGTACATACCAAATGGGGCATTGTACTCAATCATGGGTCTGATGAGGGAGGAATATAGGGGTACAATGACATCCTGGGATCTGGATGTCAATCCCTTCATGATGAGGTGTGCAAGGTAGAATGTTTTTCTAACCACTTTGGCAACGTGGGTGTCAAATGAGAGGCCGCTGTCTACTTGGGTCCCTAGGTCTCTGATTACTTTTTCCGTACTCAGTGGGTTTCTGTCTATGTGATAATTTGTGGGTACTTTGTTTTTTCCAAAAGGGATGACTATACATTTTTTGGCATTTAGTTTAAGGCCGTGACTACGGCACCAGTTGTCCATTTCAGTGAGGCCTTTTTGTAGGATGTGTGTGTCTGCTAGTGTATTGACTATGGCGCCTAGTTTGCAGTCATCTGTGAACTTTGTCAGCCGCAGCCCTCCCATGTTTGCTTTAACATCTGAGAAATAAATGCCGAACAACAGGGGTTCCAGGACAGATCCCTGTGGGACACCACTTGTGACTGGCTTTGAGTCTGACATTGCTCCAGCGATTTTAACTTTATGGGTTCTGTCCTTTAGCCAGTTTGCAACCCATCTAGTGACATAAGGGTTTACTTTTAAGCTGTTTAGCTTATCTATGATGCCTGAGTGGGGTATTGTGTCGAAGGCCTTAGCCAAGTCCAGGTATGCTGAATGGACTACTTTGCCCTCATCAATGGCTCTAGTGACTGTTTCGAAAAAGTCAACCAGGTTTAAAAGGCAGGATCTGCCCTTTACAAAGCCGAACTGGGTGGGGTCAAGTGTCTGTAGGTCCCCTATGTCTCTGTTTATGAGTTCCATAATGATTCTTTTCATAGCTTTGCAGACCAGGCTAGCTAAGCTTATGGGGCGGTAGTTTCCAGGGTCTGTAGAGGCACCCCCCTTGTGGAGTGGGACCACTGTTGCTGTACGCCAGTGTTCAGGTACATATCCCGAAGTAAGGCTAAGGTTAAATAGCATTTTTATGTGTGGGTTTAGCTCCTCTTGGAGTTCACGTAACACGCACCCCGGGATACCGTCAGGTCCCATTGATGCTGTGTTTTTTGCTTTGTTTAGGGTGGTTCTCACTTGGACATCTGAGATGACAGGGAGATTACATTCAGCTGGGATAAGTATTTCTTCTTTTGGGGGTGTAGGAGGAGAGAAATTTACACTGAACCTGTCAGCCAGAATGTTAGCAATATCTGTGGGTTCAGTGTATTTTTTGTTGTTGTGAACCAACTCTGAGCATATCTGAGGGTTTCTGCCCAGGTTTCTAACATAGCTGAAGAAGGCTTTGTGGTTATCTTTAATGTCCTTAGTGATTTTTCTCTCAAAGTTTGCCTTGGATGTTTTTATGACAGAATGTAGTTTTCTGCTAATGTTGATCAGAGATGTCTTCCCTTCATGGGATTTCACTCTGACGTGCAGTAGCTTCCTTCTTTTGTTATACAGTTTGTTTATGGCTGAGGTCCACCAGACAGGATGCTTACATTTGGTGGAAAGGGACTTGGATTTGTTTGGGATTGCATGATCCATGCATTCTTGGAGATGTCCATAGAAAGCATTTGTGAAGGATTCGGCATTGTGGGATGTGGTATCCACTGGCACAGTGGGCTTAAAGGATACCATCTCAGTCTTAAGAAGAGTGAAGTCTGCTTTTGAGAAGTTTTTCACTGTGGTCTTTTGTGCTGGGGTGGAGGTGGGATATGTATATCCAGGGTGATTAGTTTGTGGTCATATCTCACTAGTGAGGGGTATACTTCCGGTGTGGAACATTTTGTCCCCATGTTTGTGATGATCAGGTCTAGTATATTATCTCCCCTAGTGGGAGAGGTGACTAGTTGTTCCAGTGCATTTGAATTTATGAATTCCAGGAACCTTTGGGCTAGGGTATTAGGGCTAGAATAATGTACCCAATCTATGTTTGGGTAGTTGAAGTCTCCCAGTATGATGGTATTTTGTGATACATTCATATCCTCCAATGTCTTCAGGAAGGCTGAGTGGGGTTCTAGAGATTGGGAGGGTGGTCTGTAACATGCTACCAGTTGTATAGCAGTTTTGCCTATGGTTAGTTGCACCTGTATGGTCTCTGATGCTTCATGTGTTGCTACTAACCTGGAGGTGTGGGTGTCCTTTATGAATATGGACACTCCCCCTTCCTTTGTGGTTCGGCCTGGGTTTTGGGGCCGAAAAGCATGATACGGGGTATAGCCTGGTAGTGCTGGGGTGCTCTCAGGAGCCAGGTTTCAGTTACTGCACAGACGTCGATGTTCTCCATGCTGAGGAGTGCATCAAGTGCCTGCATCTTGAGATTTAGACTTCTGGCGTTGAGCAGCATTACCCTTAGTTTTTTTCCATTTTTGTTTTCTAAGGAGGTGGGTTTGTCTTTTGAGCCTTGCCTAAAAAAGGCACTATGGGGGTGGCAAGAGCCTTAGCCAATATCCGGAAGACCAGTGGTGACAGGTGTAAGCCATCCCTTGTGAAGCAGCGTGGCTTGTCCAACATATCATCCCAGACAGACAGACATTGGATCCCCTTAGAATGACACCAGTACTTGAGCCAATTGTTAAAGCTGATCATCTTGTCTTTGTATTGTGGTATCATTCTTGGTGAGGGCAAGATGCTGCTCAGGGTCAGGGTCATACCAGCCTGGACTACATAATCGGAGAGCTCCTCTATGTCTCTTTTCATGTAGTCCAGGGAGGTACGTCTCAGGTCATTCACACCAGCATGGACAATGACGGAGTCATATTTGTACTTGCTTTGGAGTGATCTGAGTGAGTGTGTTATGTGGCGGATCCTAGCTCCCGATAGACAGCTCACAGTCACCTTCTCCTTGTTCAGCCTGGTCAGTGGGACATCAGTGTGTCTGACTATGGAGTCACCTATTACTAGTGTATCAGGCAAGGTGTTTGGCCTTAAGGGCTGCAATTGGTCGACACACTGATTGAAGTATGTGTTGCATGTGTTTTGTTTTGAGGTGGTGGATTTTTGGATGTCTGCTTTGGGAGCCTCTGTTGTTTTGGTAAGTTTTTTATTAGAGCCTCCGAGTATGTCTTTGTGTTTTTATGTGTTTGGTTTGCAGTTGTTTATAGGTCTATGTGGAACTGGGATTGTTGTGTGTGTGGTTGCCATCTCCTCCTGTCTGGTCATGCCAGCCCTGAGTTCAGAGAGTTCAGCCTCCAGTTTGGCTATATAGTTGCATCTCTCACATGTATTTGTGTTTGTTGGGAGGAGGAGAGGGTTGTCTGTGTACATGAGACAATTGTAGCATTGTCTCAAGATACCCAGATTGACCAGCTGAACTGGAGACGATGCCAGTAATCTACCACTCGACATGCTAGAACAGTATAAGGGAGTGGTATACGTTTAAGGGAAGTGGATATTCACAGCGGTGGTAAGTAGATGTAGTTCTTTACTTAGTATGAGAGTGCTTACTTAGTAGAGAAGTATTGAGAACAAGTGCTAGGCTTATAATACAGTGAGTAGCCTGTTTATACTAAGAGTAGAGCTTCCTTAAGGGTTAATTTGAAGATCAGACTTGGCGGAGCCAGAAAAAGTTTAACCTTGTTTAACCGGCGCTGCGCTATGTGCACAACCGCACAAAGCCATGCAAACGCGGATTTTAAACAGTGAACTACAAAAGTGCTAGAAATGGTCCCAAACAACCAATTACTACAGCTTCTTGTGCTGAGTTCACTTCCCCCAAGGACAGGTAGGCTGCTCAAGGCTCCCCACTCCCACTGGTGAGCAAAGAAACTTCCTTCTATCCAAGTAAGGTAATGGACAACACAGGAACTACACCACAGCCCAGAATACAGCAATGCCTGTAACCTGGTCTAAACTAGTCGAGGAAGGTGGGAAAACAAGGATTATTTTTTTGTTTTTTTGTTTTTTTGGTAGAAACACACAGAAAATGCAGAAACAGTAATAAATTAGCCACACAGGCTAGCACACTTTTGTGGGCAGCCTCCATAGTTAAATTAAACAAACAAACAAGCAAACTTTCGATCAAATTCGACTAAAATGTAACTTTAAGTGCAGATTTTAAAATAATGCAGCAGTCAGTTAAAAAACAGTTCGGGCTAGTTCAAGGTAAGCTACAGAAGCTATTTCAACTGAAAAAATAGCAAAGATACTTAAATCCAGAAGGTAGTCACTTTTCTGAGTTCCCTGCTGCTAGGACCACTCTGTAAACCCACATGGAGCTTGTCTGAGCAGTATAGCCAGAAAAAAACGCCCAGAGGCGGATTTTAAACAGTGAGCTACAAAAGAGCTAGAAATGGTCCCAAACAACCAATTACTACAGCTTATTGTGCTGAGGTCACTTCCCCCAAGGACAGGTAGACTGCTCAATGCTCCCCACTCCCACTGGTGAGCAAAGAAACTTCCTTCTATCCAAGTAAGGTAATGGACAACACAGGAACTACACCACAGCCCAAAATACAGCAATGCCTGTAAACACGTCTAAACTAGTCGAGGAAGGCAGGAAAACAAGGATTATTTTTTTGTTTTTTTGTTTTTTGGTAGAAACACACAGAAAATGCAGAAACAGTGATAAATTAGTTACACAGGCTAGCACACTTTAGTGGGCAGCCTCCACAGTTAAATTAAACAAACAAACAAGCAAACTTTCGATCAAATTCGACTAAAATGTAACTTTAAGTGCAGATTTTAAAATAATGCAGCAATCAGTTAAAAAACAGTTCAGGCTAGTTCAAGGTAAGCTACAGAAGCTATTTCAAGTGAAAAAATAGCTAGTTATAGGAGTGTGTTTCCATGCAATTGGCTATGGGAATGTTACCACAGCTGTTCCAAATGCAATCAGCTAGTGGAGGACTGCAATTCATGCACAGGCCATCAGCTGATCATGAGCATCACTTACAAAACACATTCTGCTGCCTAAGCAAAGCAGGTGTACTTTTCCACATCCACCAGAGAGGGAGTGAGAGAGACAGAGACAAAGTAAACAAGGAAGTGGGTAGGAGAGTAAGAGCAAAGGATGTTTGTGTCACACACTTACCAGTACAGGGTTTAAAACCCCTGCCTGACTATGTATTGCTATTACATTTTTATGCAGTTATTGCATGCGCCACAGAGCTTACATGTTGGAGAGCTGCCCAAAGGTATATTTGAAGGTGAGTGACATCAGCAACAGTGATAAACAAGGGATAAGGTAGGTGTAGTACATGTACCTGTCCACAAAAGCAGGTGTCAAGGAAGACACAACCACACTCTGTCCAGGACTCATACACATTATCACAATTGGCAGGGTCAGGATTACAATTCCTAACTAACTAGTTTGCTAAACAACAGTATTACGTGTGTATCACGTGCACCACAGAGGTTATCAGGCTGATATATGGGCAAAGGTTATCTCAAGGTGACTGACATCAGAAGATATGCTACAGTAGGACAATGGGAGGTGTAGTGAGTGTGAATGGCTTCCAAATCATTAATCTCCACACACACACACACACACACACACACACACACACACACACACACACACACACACACACACACACACACACACACACACACACAGATTTGCCAGTGCTGACATGCATGGGTTCATTGCTTCACATGTGTGTAGTAGTTTACTGTGCCAGAAGGCTGTACAAGGCTAGGCAAAGGGTATAACTTGGCAGCAGGCCACATGACAATGGTCTGCAGTGTGGCTCAGGGGTGTAGTCCCTATATTGGCACACACAGGTGGGTATTCTATTCACCATTCCCTCATCTGGGTTACTATTGTGGGTGGCCAGTGCTGTGCAATGCTTGCCATGTATGTGCTCTATATTCCATAACATGGACAGCGTCTGGGTTGCGCACATGCCCCACATGCATGTTCTGTGACATGTGGAAATGTACCTGGGCTATGTTGTGTGGACAGATTGTTATAATCTGATGTGGCATTCCTGACCTCATGTGGTGAGAACTGGCTATGGAACTGAGGTTGATCCTGCACCTACATTGACAGCATGATACAGGTATTCACTGGTGTTAGTGGCATCTGTCCATACAGGGCATGTGTATAAGGCATGGTATTCCCTTTGTGGGTTACATTTGCTGACTCTACCATTGTTGCAGGCATCCAGTGGGGAACATAGCAAAGGACCACTGTAACCAATTATTTGCCTATTCTAGGGATGGAACAGTATGCCATGCCTTCTGTAGTCCACTGAAATCACATGGTGGTTACTATCTGTGGGCAATATGCTGGGAACTACAAATATAATGGTTGTTGCCTGACCAAGTGTGTTTGTGTATGAAACATGGGTGGAGAGTGTTCTCTGGGTAATACAAGGGCTGCCTATATTGTTCTCCAATCCATAATGTCACATGTAGGGATATGGATTGTCTACACCAGCCTCTCTGCTGTTTGACATCTGTTGTCCTTGTAAGGTGGACATTGTGACATATAGTAGGTCCTCAATATAAGAAATTTGCAAAACCCACTCAATAATGAGTCCTGTTATTACACAGCCACAGCTCCCTCCACACAGGATACTGACGATAAACACACACAAACACACTTGACAGTACTGAGATTCAAACCCCTACCAAGCTATGTATTGCTACTACAGTGTACTGCATTTATCGCAAGTGCCACGGAGCTTATAGGGCTAGTCTTTCCCCAAAGGTGTATTTCAAGATGAATGACATCAGCAGACTTGCCAAAGTAGGGCAATGAAAAGTGTAGTGACTGTGAATAGCCTCAAAAGCATTGATCCCTACACACACACACACACACACACACACACACACACACACACACATGCAGAGTCTCACACTTGCCATGTCTGGGATTAGAACTCCTACCTAGCTAATACATCACCCTAGAACATTACACAGTTACAGCACACGCCACAGAGCTTATAGGACTAGCCCTTCCCAAAAGGTGTAGTTCAAGGTGAATGACATCAGCAGGCAATGGAAAGTGTAGTGACTATGAATGGCCTCAAAATTATTGATCCCTACACACACACACACATGCACACACACACGCACACACACACACACACACACACACACACACACACACACACACACACATACAGAGACACTCACAGTTGCCATGTCCAGGATTTGAACTCCTACCTAATTAGTACATCATACTATAGCATTACACAGTTATAGCCTGGGCCACAGAGGATACAAGGCTAGCCCTTTCCCAAAGGTGTATTTCAAGGTGAATAACATCAGCAGGCTTGCCAAAGTAGGGCAATGGAAAGTGTAGTGACTGTGAATGGCCTCAAAATCATTGATCCCTACACACACACACACACACACACACACACACACACACACACACACACACACACACACACACACACACACACACAGTCTCACATGTCTGGGATTATAACTCCTACCTAACTAGTGCATCACACTATAGCATTACGTAGTTAGTTATAGCACATGTCATGGAGTCTATAGGGCTATACCTTCCCCAAAGGTGTATGTCAAGGTGAATGACATCAGCAGGCGTGCCAAAGTAGGGCAATGGACAGTGTAGTGACTGTGAATGGCCTCAAAAGTATTGTTTCCTACACACACACACACACACACACACACACACACACACACACACACACACACACACACATGCGCGCGCATGCACACATGCACGCACATGCCCACACACACATGCACACACATGCACGTGTGCGCACACATACACATGCACACACACACACACGCACACAAGCACGCACACACGCACACACACACACACACACACACACACACACACACACACACACACACACACACACACACACACACACACACACACACATATACACACACAAACACAGAGTCTCACAGTTGCCATGTCTGGGATTAGAATGCCTACATAACTAGTACATTACATTATAGCATTACACAGTTACAGCATGCACCATGGAGCTTGTAGGGCTAGCCCTTCTCCAAAGGTGTATTTCAAGGTGAATGACAGCAAGCTTGCCAAAGTAGGGCAATGGAGAGTGCAGTTTGTGTGAATTGGCCATAAATCATTCACCTGGAAGCACACACACAACACTCAGTCACACACAGGTTTACATTTAACAGGAACATGTATACAACTGCTAGATGAATAATGACGTGTACAGTCATGTTATACAGTTATCACAAGCACCACATTCACTATAGTGCAGAGGGATACCAGAAGCAAATGTCTACAGTGACAGACATTTGCACATCATGTGGTATTGGCCAATTGGATGTGTGCTGGGTGGGACAGGCCTCATGATGGGAAGCTCTTTGTCAGTGTCTGTCACTCTCTTCCACACATCTATGTATGCGTATGTTTGGCCTATTATAGTGTGTTGTCCTTGGATATATGTATGTATTCCTATCCGATGTGTGTGCAAAGCATGACTGGTGTGCAATGTGGAGTGTGTGCACAAACATCTGCAACTGACAGATATGTATAGTCCACTGTTGTTGCAAGACATAGGCTTCATTGCTGTAAGTGTGGGAGCATGCCCAGTATAACCTTTCAGTATTTTGTTGTTAGAAATGGCTTTGTTTCTCTAAGTGTGGGAGCATGCCCAGTATGACCTTCTGTATTGGATGTGTGAATCCATTCCAGGTAGGTTGTACTCCAGTGCAGGCATTTGTGTTCTACATCTATAATTAGCAACCTGTTTCTGCAGGATATCTGTAGATCGTTTGAAAATATGAAGTCACAATGGGCAAAGGATAGTGGGATACTGTAACTAATTGCATCAGTGAGCTTCTGCTACATGGTTTTGGTGTTATCAGAGAAATTCAGACATATGTACTGCTTTACACTGTGATGTTTTATGTCATCAACTACTGACAGGTATACATATTTGCTTGCAGTAATTTCCTGGGGAACACAAGATGAATGAAACTGTGCCCAGTATTGTTGTCTGCAGCCTACATATTCATGCACAATCATGCCATCCTGGAGGGAGAGCTGCAGAAACTTGCTGATGGGTCTGTGTAAATGGTTCAGCACCTTGGTACTGTGGTGGCTGAGGATCCCATGCTTGTACATCCATTGACGTGACAG
Organism: Protopterus annectens; assembly: GCF_019279795.1. NCBI lineage: Eukaryota > Metazoa > Chordata > Ceratodontiformes > Protopteridae > Protopterus > Protopterus annectens. The sequence goes on along the minus strand of NC_056726.1, from coordinate 1,294,077,062 downwards.
TATGGCCATATTCTGCTGTGCCCATACCTCACAGTTGTACAGATTCACACAGGTTATCCAGAGGCAGGGCTTATATTTCTGGTCATCACCCCTTCACACTGTGGTTTATGAGCAGGTTTGTAGCCACCCATTCCTGTGTTTGCAGGCAGGGATAGTATGTGCACAAATCTGAGTTTTAGACTTTACACACTCCATGGCGTCCATGCTTCTACCCCACCCCCTGTTATTCTATCCTCTTCCGAACATTATGCAATGTTATCTGATATGTATCCCTATAGTTATCACTTCATCCCAGCAGTATTTAGGGGTTGGTCCACAGTTCATGCAGTAGGACATGCTACTGGGATTTGTCAACATGGCCTTGCATTCGTGTTCTGTGGACCGTGTTATGTTGTTATGTCGGAGTCCATGAGATAACATACATTGGCAGTATGGGTAAGACACAGGCCTTTGACAGAGGACTGCAGGGCATTTGGTAGTGATGCAGGCCATCTGTAGCAGGCTGGTGCATTGTCTCACTCCTACAGTCCCAGGCTGCAAGCCACTATATTCCCCTGGGGTGACAGGGTAGGTGTGCAAGGTGTTAATGTCAATATTTTCCGTCCTTATTGATCCATTGGTGTGGATGGTGGCAGGGTGCTGCTTACAGCTAGGGACAAACCTGCATGGGCCACCTCTTCAGCATGCTGCATTCTGTGGCTATTCCTATACAGAGGTGGGGGTCATATTGTACTCATTCCCAACAACAGGGATAAGACCTGTGAGGTACCAGTGGCTGATGGTGGGGTGAGCTGGGTGCATATATGCTATGGAAGCTACTTGCAGCTGACTCACAGATATAAGTGGGACATTCCACTTATGCTGGCTTGTGCAAGGACATCAGCAGTTTCTCAGTACTTCATACCTGTGCCTTTTGTGGTCTGCCAGTGTTTAGCCAGACTAGATCAGTATTCCATACTACACAGCCAACTAGTGTGCTGCTGACCTATATGTACAATTCCAAAGGTGTGTCCATTTGACAGCAACATTTTATATACTCTCTGACTAGAGTACTTCCACCTGTGTACTGTTTGTATGTCTGGGTCTACATTCATGACATGTCCATCTTCCAAATGGTGACAAATATTGCATTTGAACAATTAGTATGGATTACTGCTGGATTGTGTCTTGCTGGGATGCATTGTGTTTGGCACTGCAGTTGTGAAAACTTAGTCCTGTCATCAACAGTACTCTCCATTGGCCACCAGGACACTCCCCTCCATGCCTACATGCTGACCAGTTTCACACAATATACAACACACAACAACCTTACACACAGAGCCCTGCATATTGTACACATGCTACAATCTATCCTGCTACTTTGGCCAGCTCAGTTAATCTGTGGGCCACTGTTATTATACCTACACATACATGTTACTACATTTCTACATAGGATTGTGGGGGGGGGGGGACACCTGACAACTGTAAAAATTTGCTATGACTGTACTGGTATTTCAGGTACTCCATTTCATTCTGTATTCTGACCTATCATGCAGACTTGAGGCATATCAGTTTACTACAGTCCTTAGGTTTTATTGACCTACATTTCAGTTCTAGACTTCTTACCCTTCAGAACTAACATCCCACTGCCTGACCTGTTGTAGTCTGTCTGTGTAGGTCTGGAGGGGGGCTGTTCTCCATAGCCATCAATCAGAGGCCTCCTCACAGCCTTTCTTTGTGTTTGTCTACACCTGTCCTGCTAGCTGAGACTGTTGTCAGGTATGTGAGACTCACTGACATGCATGTCTGTGTCCTATGGACACACATTTGGCCCACCACATGTCCTGCAGTGGGTTTTGTCACCTTGTCAGTACTGCCTACTATGTTGACACCAGTATTTGTTAAGGGTTTCATGCTGCCGATATAGGTGTCTACTGTCTACTGCCATCCCATTCAGCCACCCAATTCCCTAACATGCTCACATCCATACCATAGATACAGGTAGCAGAACATACTACTACATTCAGCAATTTATAGTGAGCGTAACTTACCTTGTGGCTGTGCCAGTATTGAGGATGGTGCTGGAAGGCTGACTATGTTGGATGCACATAGTACACTCCCTATACATGGTTTAGCACAGGTAGTGTCATGTTTGGCATCCCTTTTACTGCATGTGCGAGTTGGAGTGAGGTGTCATTCCTACCGTGTCAGTGTATGTGCTATGCGCTGCCTCTTTGCCAAGGCCTGAGCATACTGGGCATGCCTCGTTCTGCCTACTGGGGCAGGCTCAGGTTGTTCCTCCTCCGAGTCACTCTGTGGCTGTGCTGGCCTTGGCAATGGTGGGGGGCTGTGTGGCCCTGCCCCATGCTGTTCCTACTGCAGCTGTTTCTGCAGGATCATATTGTGTAGCATGGCACATACACTGACAATTTGGGTACATGTAGCTGGTGAGTACTGCAAGGGTCCACCAGATATGCCCAGGCACTGGATCCATGACTTCAGCATCCCAAACACACAATCTATTATGATTCTGGTCTGTATGTGTGCCTCATTATGGAGTTCTTGTTCGGGTGTGTGTGCATTTCTGATGGGTGTCATCAGCCATGGCTCCAGTGTTTAACCAGCATCCCACACTAGGTGGCCGTATCGGATGTCTCCATTGGCAAATCTCTGGTTGTTGTTGTTTGTCTTTCGGCTTTTTCCCGGTAAGGGGTCGCCACAGCGGAACTCCGGTCCATTAATGATAGGCAGTAGATTTTTTACGAAATGCTGACATGCCAGCTCGACTCCCAACCTTCAATGAAGGCATGCCCATTTACGCACGCATGTCTTTTGAACGTGACCCAACTGCAGGGAGGACATGCAGACTCCAAACAGAAGGCGCTCCCAAGCCACGTCGAGAATCGAACCGGAGAACCTCTTACTGTGAGGTAACAACGCTACCGCCATACCTGGTACAGCTGCATTATATACAAAAAACAAGCTGAGTAACGCAAGTCACCACACCACAAATCAGGCAGTTTGAACCGTTTATTTGTAAAGCGCTTTTCATCAGGGGTTTGATGTTGTTTGTCTGTGACTGTCAGTATTGCATGACAGTTTTACTTGTAGGTACTGCCATTTAGGTTTTTAATTTTAATTTTTTATTTTTATGCTTAATTGCTTCATGCTTAAAGGTGAAAGCATGCTATCCATCCCTTTTTACACTGAGTTGTGACAGGTTCACAGTGGATGGACTTGTGATTTTAAACCTAGAACTGTTAGGCATACCTAATGTTTTAATGGTTTTAACAATTGATATGATATTTTATTTGTGGATGTTTACGACTAAACAGGCATTTTTGCAGCACGTTTCTTTCATACTAGGTTGTGACCTACTCTTAGGGAGTAAAACATGTCTTCACATGAAAGTTAGTTTGAAATGCATGACAGTTTTTTGCAGGCATTGCATTTTAGCTTAGTGATTGAAACTGTGTTATGCATAAGGCAAATGCAAGCATTCATTTTTGGTTATATTCTACTATACTATATTGTGTTGTGATTTGCTCATAAAGGGGTGGGCTTGTGGCCCCTGACCTAGAGCTGTTTAGCATGCTTAATGAATTGATGTTTTTAACCAATGGTGTGCCATTTGATTTAATTGTGGAAGTTATAAGAAGGGGCATGTGTATTAGTACTTTGTCTGAAGAAGTCTTGGGATTGCCTGAGACGAAAAGCGCTTTACAAATAAACCGTTCAAACTGCCTGATTTGTGGTGTGGTGACTTGCATTACTCAGCTTGTTTTTTGCCTTTGTTTGTGAGCTTTCCTAGTTTGTGCTTGTTCTACGGGTGAAGAAAGAGCAACTACTCCCACTACATCCAAAAAACAGGATGACTTATCAAAACTCAAATCGCTGATGAAATTATTGGTAAACCGAGTGGACACGCTTACTGTGAGATTGGATACCTTATCTAGCAACTCCAGTAACACGGTGTCGCATACAGCAATGCCCCAAATGACTGGTAAAATGGACGTGAGCTCAGGGATGGGCCCTCAGACACAACCAACTAACAACTCTAGGCTGATGGTGAATGTGCAAAATTGAATTTCCAATGGAAAAGTCAATGGTACCCCTGAGCTTATTGGAGCTCCTAATTTTATTCAGTGGCTCATAGAACTACTATCTCTTCAACAATCAACAGGCAGCAATGACAAGGAGCAACTGGCTAGAGGGGTAACCAACATTTCTTTACAATTAAAAACTTTCGACCAGAAATCGTTTAAATATAAAAAAACTCAGCTAGAGATTGCTTATTTTAAAGAATGTATCAGTGAAGGGATTGTTCCAAAGGGCCTACGTTCCTGGCAATATCCCACGGGTCTAGAGAATGGCTTGGCCTTCCATGTTGATCTAGCAAAACTTTTCAACAAACATGGTCTAGAATTGCTGGACCTAATATGCAAACACTACACTATTCAGTGTGAGGCATTCATGGAAGAGGCCACAAACTTAGAACAAATGCTGCAGCAAAATATCAACTTTGATCGTTATAGGTTCGATTATGAGCGTATATTCAATAGTATTGATTCTTACATCTTTAAAATAAAAGAAACAAAGTTAAAGAAACTGAATCACCACAGGGCAGCATACAGTAAGAACCAAGCCTACCCACCACCCCCTCCCTCTCAAAGTTACCAGTCTATTAGTCAAAAACCCGCTAATGTGGTTAACAATGTTAACCAGGGACCCTCTGGGCCCGGGGAAAATTTCAACGGCCCCAACTATCTAATAAGAAACAAATGCACAATGTCCCCATGAGTGAGGCAGGATCAACCAGTTACTCTTCTGTGGTAACAGGGCCTCAAGCCCAACAAGAGCATAACCAGGAGGTACAAACACATTTTCAGGCAGGATTCTCGTATTACAATCTTCGCCATCAACCACAGAGGGTGACCAATTCCAACAATTATTACAACAAGAGGGGGAGGAGGGACAGGTAATTGACACTAATGCTGTGTCAAACAAACCCACTATTTTGCTGAATACCAACAAGGATTTTAAAATCTTTAATTTCACTGACATTGCTATTGAACAACCCCTAGTGGAACTCTTAGTGAAAGGGAACACCTTCGTCCCCGATACTAAAGCTGATCTAGTAAAAACAATTATTGACTTTAACTTTTTTCTAGGAAACTTAATTTGAACGTACTACTTGGAGACAACCCACCTAACAACAACAGGCTACATGTATCCAATACTTTTTTACTGGTCTTACATGAATTCATTGCACTTTTTGACACAATGTGTGAACTCGATCTGAGATGTTCGTTACACAACAAAAGTATACAAAATCAAGCCAAAACCAACATTACCCCTGATGAAAAGGAGCTTTTATGGTCCATCAAGGGGGCTGGTGTTAGGGTTATGCAACCAGATAAAGGTGGTGGTGCAGTAATTATGGGTCAAGAGGATTATGTTAACAGGATATTGAGTGGTTTAAGGGGTGACACCTATGAAGTGAGATCCAGACACAAATTAAACATAGCATACAACAGGATACATTCATATTTGAATGACCTTTTCATTGAAGGGAAAATCGATATTGTAGCCTTCAATTACCTTTCCATGTTAGCCCCTAGAATCCCTAAATTGTTTGGGATTCCTAAGATCCATAACCTACCCATGTGCCAAATTCATTGACAACATACTCAAAAAATATGTTGTCATGGAACCGTACATTTGCAAAGACTCGTGGTCATTCTTACAGTCTATTAATGATCTCGAATTCGACCTCAATCTCAACTTCCTGACAGTCGACGTGAGGGATCTGTATTCATCTATTCCACACGAGGTGGATATTGAATGGGTCAACTTCATGTTGAGAAAGAGAGGTGCACCAACCACAGACATTTCCTTGTTGGATGAACTACTTGACATAATTTTATCTAGTAACTATTTGATTTTTAACAACACTATTTTTTTACAAATGGTAGGTATAGCCATGGGGTCACCTTGTGGTAGCAGTTTCGCCAATCTGGTCATGGCTTATTGGGAACAGGAAATCATCCAGAAGAATGAAGCTATGAACAACAAAATTGCCTTCTACACTCTTTTCTTGGATGATATATTCATGTTGATTAGGGGTGGCGAAGCAGTTGCCATAGAAATGGTAGATTTCTTCAATTCCACCACTAATTTTCTTTCTTTTACTCACACATTTAGTCTTGACAGAATCGTCTACCTGGATGTGGATTTGTGGAAAGATTTAAACATTAATGCATTGTGTGCTAAAATTCACAGGAAGGACACTTATTCCAACACCTTCCTTCACTACAGCAGTTGTCACCCGACTTATCAGAAGAGATCTGTAGTGAAAGGTCAGCTTGTCAGGGCTGCTCGAATGGTGTCAAAACTTTCAGATTTCACTGAGGAATGTAACACACTCAGATCTATGTTTCTGGGCCGGAGTTATCCCAAACAATTGATGAATGAGCTGATCCAAGAGGTTAGTCATAAGAGAGAACAGGGGACATACCAACCAATTTTAAAAGGCCCTCATGACAACGTGTTCCAAAATAACCAGCTCATGACCAACCATCCTGAGAGTTCACTTCCACCACCTTCTAGTCTTTTTACATCATTCAGTACGGACCACAAGATTGTTTCATCAATCCTTCAGAAAAACTGGGTGTTCATTCGAAATGACAACAATCTTAGAAATAAACTACCAGAGTACCCTAAAATCACTTGGAGGAGAGGAAAGAACCTAAAACATCTTTTGGAGGTCAATGAGTTGCATGCACCCCCCTATCAGGATAGGGATGTTTCAATGCAACATGTGCAATTATTGCTCCCACATGGATACAGGGGAACAAATCAGAATTAGAGATCGAAAATACAAAGTTAAGTACAAGTTCAACTGCCAATCTAAAGCTGTTGTTTACCTTGCCCAGTGCCAACAGTGTCCAGCTTTTTACATTGGCAAAACAAACAGAAAACTCCGGGAACGTGTTTATGACCACACGTACCACATCAGGAAACTAAAAACAGTCAATGCACTGGCAAAACATGTAGCTGACAACACCAACCACAAATTTTTGTTCAAGGCTATTGACTGTGTAAATTCTGATGGGAGAGGGGGCCCTGAAACCGTCCGCCTTGAAGTGCTGGAACTCACGTGGCAAATCCGCACGGACGCCAGCACATATCCAGGTTTAAATGAAATGTGCTCCATTCATTGCATTTTAAAATTGAAGAGTCTTCTAAGATGACTTGGTTCCATTGCCTAGTTTCAACAGTTCATATCACTTTTGACAACTTTATTGCATATATTGTTTCATATATATATATATATATATATATATATATATATATATATATATATATATATATATGTATATATATATATATATATATATATATATTATTTCATAGCTGCTGCTTATTCATTATTTATTTATCATTCATTCCCTTTGACATCTGTGTAAACATTTTTTAACACATTTTTTTCTTTTCTCTATTATGTTCTCTCTCTATATGTATTCTCTGTATATCCTAACATTGTTGATTAATGGGTTGTATCTCAACCTCCTTCCAGTAGGTGTCTCCATTATTTTATTATAGACAGAAACAGGTTTGACTCTTAATTTTACCAACAGATTCTAATTGTTAGTTTGTATTTACCAGCTTTTACTATAAAAACTGTAGGAGTAGTGGTGACTCACTGTTTATGATAGCCATGTAATGTATTTTTGGCGTCACTGCTTTATCCACCATTGACGGTTTATGTAAGCAGATGTTGTTGCAACTTAATTGCCTCAATTAGATTGATTAGATTGTGTCTGTCAGTAATGGCAGCTTTTGCCTTTAGGTAAGTGATTGGACATATTTTTTATGCCACAAGACAATCGCATGGAGCCGGTAATTTTAAACGGTGCCATGACCAGTTTACAACTAGCGGTTTTACACCTTTAGAGTTTGTGCTCTTGACTGGGACAAACATGACCTAATACTTGCTTGTGTCACTTGATAGCTTTAACCTGTGAGTATTGTGTTTTAGTTTACGATAACTGTTGTATGTATAAAGTAAATGCATACAACCAGTTCTCTTACTTGGTGTTAGACCTGCCCACAGGGGTCAAACACGATTAACGTTACAAATCAGCTTGGAGCTTGTTTTTGACCGGTGCTGTGACCAGTTTATATCTGGTGGACTTGCACCTCTTGTCTTTGCCCTCTTTTATTGGGACAAACATGACCTGAAGTTTAAATTCAGGGGTTTGATGTTGTTTGCCTGTGTCTGTCAGTATTGCATGACAGTTTTACTTGTAGGTACTGCCTTTTAGGTTTTTAATTTTTACTTTTTATTTTTATGCTTAATTCATAGGTTCATAGGTTCGTAGGTAAGTACTAGGCTATCTGCCCATGGGCATTTATAAGCCTAGCCACAGAGTGATGGCTTTCGCCTCCCCATTAGATTAGTAACCTGGGTCTCTGTCAACAGGGCTCCTGAAGTGATCCCAGGGTAGAACTTACGGTTATCCATCCACTCATCAAGATTTCTCTTGAAGAGGGTCAGAGAGGAGCTCTGTCGAATATGGATTGGGATTCTATTCCAGAGTGAGGGGAGTCGCTGGGACAGGAATCTATCCCTCCAGCATGTCCTGTTTATTGTTGTACATAGGTTCAAGTCGCAAGAACGAGTGGTTCTGAGGGATCTCGTTTTTTTGAGGTGAAGCATTTCCATTAGTTCAGGGTTTGACATGGCCCTATAGGTCAGGCATAGGTCACCTCTGAGCAGACGGTAAGTGACTGAGAAGAGCTGGAGCTTTTTTAGTTGTGCTTCATAGGGTAAATGTTTAAGGCCCTTAATCCGCTTAGTGAGGTACTTCTGTGGTCTTTCTAGTTGTTGCAGGTGTCTAGTGAGGTACATCCCAAATGGGGCATTGTACTCTATTATGGGCCTAATGAGTGATGAGTAAAGGGGCACAATCACCTCCTTGGATCTGGATGAGAAACCCTTTGTGATCAGGTGTGTCACACAGAAGGATTTCCTGACCGTTTTGGCTATGTGGTTATCAAAGGAGAGCATGCTATCTACTTGGGTACCCAGGTCCCTAATTACTTCTTCTGTACTCAGTGGATTCCCATCTATGTGGTAGTTTGTAGGTGCTTCGTTTTTCCCAAATGGGATTACTATGCATTTTTTGGCATTTAGCTTGAGGTCGTGACTTTGACACCAGGTGTTTGTCTCTGTGAGACTCTTTTGCAGGATGTCTGTGTCAGCTAGAGAGTCAATTATTGCACCCAATTTACAGTCATCTGCGAACTTGGTTAGCCACAGTCCCTCCGTCTTTGCCTGTACTTTGGAGAAATATATACCGAACAGGAAGGGTTCCAGGACTGAGCCCTGAGGGACTCCGCTTGTGACTGGTTTAGAGTCAGACATGGCACCTGCCACTCTTACCGTGTGGGTTCTGTCTGAGAGCCAATTGGCAACCCATCTCGTGACATGGGGGTTGATATTTAAGCTGGTGAGTTTGTCTATGATTCCTGAGTGTGGGATGGTGTCGAACACCTTAGCGAGGTCCAGATATGCTGTGTGGACCACCTTCCCTTCATCTATGGCCTTGGTGACTGTTTTGAAGAAGTCGACCAAGTTCAGGAGGCAAGATCTGCCTTTAACAAAGCCAAACTGGATGGGGTCCAGTGTCTGGAGGTTCCCAATGTCCCTGTTAATGAGCTCCATGATAATGCATTACATGGCTTTGCAGACCAAGCTAGTCAGTCTTATAGGGCAATAGTTCCCAGGGTCAGTTGTGGCACCACCTTTGTGGAGTGGTACGACTGTTGCTGTATGCCATTCTTTGGGTACATAGCCTGTAGAGAGGCTGAGTTTGAATAGTGATTTGAGATGGGGGGGGGGGTTAGTTAATTTTGAAGCTCGTGTAAGACACAACCTGAGATAGCAACTGGTCCCATTGATGCTGTGTTTTTGGCCTTTGCAACGGCTGTCTTTACCTGTGTGTCTGAGATATCTGGAGCGCCACATTCTTCTGGCATGGGTGCTAGCCCCTTTGGTGGAGAGGGGGGGGGGGTGAAGTTTGCACTAAACTTGTCAGCCAGGATGTTGGCAATGTCGGTTGGTTCAGTGTATTTATGGCCATTATGCACTAGCTCAGAGCATATCTAAGAGTTTGCCCCTAGACTCTTGACATAGTTAAAGAAGGCCTTGTGGTTATCCTTAGAGTCATTGGCTATTTTTTGTTGGTTCCTGCTTAAAGGTGAAAGCATGCTATCCATCCCTTTTTACACTGAGGTGTGACAGGTTCACAGTGGATGGACTTGTGATTTTAAACCTAGAACTGTTAGGCATACCTAATGTTTTAATGCTTTTAACAATTGGTGTGATATTTTATTTGTAGATGTTTATGACTAAACTGGCATGCTTGCAGCACGTTTCTTTCATACCGGGTTGTGACCTACTCTTAGGGAGTAAAACATGTCTTCACATGAAAGTTAGTTTGAAATGCATGACAGTTTTTTGCAGGCATTGCATTTTAGCTTAGTGATTGAAACTGTGTTATGCATAAGGCAAATGCAAGCATTCATTTTTGCTTATATTCTACTATATTATATTGTGTTGTGATTTGCTCATAAAGGGGTGGGCTTGTGGCCCCTGACCTAGAGCTGTTTAGCATGCTTAATGAATTGATGTTTTTAACCAATGGTGTGCCATTTGATTTAATTGTGGAAGTTATAAGAAGGGACATGTGTATTAGTACTTTGTCTGAAGAAGTCTTGGGATTGCCTGAGACAAAAAGTGCTTTACAAATAAACCGTTCAAACTGCCTGATTTGTGGTGTGGTGACTTGCATTACTCAGCTTGTTTTTTGCCTTTGTTTGTGAGCTTTCGTAGTTTGTGCTTATTTTACAGCTGCATCATATGCCAGATGTGGGAGTCGTGATAGCTTCCAGGGCTGCCAGCACACACATTCATTATAATGCCCTGGGCATTGCACATGACCTGGCAGTTGATGGAGGGGAAGTCCTTGCGGTTTATGTAGACTCTACCCCGCTCACCGGGTGGTGCTTTGATGTATATGTGCGAGCAGTCTATAGCACCCACTACCTCAGGGTATTCTGCTATTTGGTGGAAGAGACACATATTGCTGGTCAACGCCTCATGGGTGTTGAGGAAATATATGTGCTCACCAGCATGTGCTGACATAGCATCCAGGAACTGGTGGAGTTCCTTGGATGCTGATACCTGTGAGATCCCCATGATATCCCCAGCTGGCCTTTGGAAGGTACCTGTGGCTAGTATTCTTAAGCCTACACATACCTTGGTATCCACTGGGATGGGTTCCCCTCTGTTGGTTCTTTGTGTGAGGTGTGGCCGGCACAGCTCAACAATTTGCTGTAGGATGTCCCTGTCCACCCTATAGCACTCCACTATCTCCATCTCATGTAGCCCCTGGTAGGTTACTCTGGGTCTGTACACTTTTCTCCCCCTCCTCACTGTGGGTTGGTCATCAGCATTGTCATCCTCACCACCATCAGCCTCTTCCACATGTTGATTTATGAGATCAAAAGCAGCCCCTATCATTTTGTTGCTTTTGTTAGGTAACATTTCCCCATTTGTGTTCACCAGTGGTGTAGAGTTTATGGGAAAAAACAGAGGGAAAGGTGTTTGCATAGTTTATAGTAGTGTGCTGGGCGGCTGCCTGTCTAATTGGCTGATTCTGATACATTTCACCTGACAGCTATGCTAGTTCTCCTTGATTACCTTCCTACTGTTTTCCCTTCCTACTGCCTTCCTGTTTAAGCCCTGAGACACGCCACACAAACACAGGGCTCAGATGTGAATGGAGCTGCTATTTCCTGGTTTAATTTTTTTTTTTAAATCCGGTGCGCAGAGCACACACCCGTTTAGGCAATGTAAACACTGTTTCGGCTTCAGACACACCCCTTCCTTAGCTCTGCTAAGCTAAGGGCAAACCCCAGCCACGGAGCTCCAATAAAATTACAGTATGCTTGACACACCCCTCTATGATGTCAGCTAACTCTTAGGCTTGCACCATGATTTTCCTGCACCTACACGATTGGGTGCTGGCTAGCAATGAGGGGAAATCTGTGATTCAGTATCATTCCCCTCATTTGCATAGAATTGAATGCTAATGCCTAGTTACAAGTCTAACACTGAGCCCCCTTATCAACCACTATTCAGTGGCCTTGTTGTCTTCTGCCTGCCATTGACTGTAATGGCAAAATTGTGATTTTGCCTAAAAAGCTTTTTTCAAGGTTTTATTTTTATTTTCAGGCCGATCCCATTTGCGAGCTGCTGCCCTATGCTTAAATGGCCGAAATCGGCCAAAAAAAAAATAAAAGTTATTTTTTGTTATTTTGAACCTATTTTCCATGCCAGTGGCCATATATTTGCCCTTTGGCATGCCTTCCACATTATATACACCCTTTATTTGGAGCTGTCATGGCTCCGTTTTGTAGTTTGCAAAAATGTACGGATGGCTGCCAGCTTCCTGGATCACTAATTCACCTAATTTTCATGTTTTTCACCTGCAAATGGGGTAATTAGCATTCAGGAGCTGTGTCCATGCAGGAATAGTGCAGGAGCGCTTGGGCACGTCCCTGGAGTTTGTTCCTGGATCTCTTGGCAGCGATATTGCCTCTAGTAGCTCTTGCACTATTCCTGCACACCATGGAGAGCTTGCTGAATCCTGGGGATAGCCTTTTTTATATATTAGTCAGTAGTACATAAAGGGCAATACCTGTTTGTCATGCAGAACTTTGGGACAGCTTTGAGGAACATTTGTATGGATCATGTTATATCTGACTGAAACCATTTGAGCTGCTGTTTTTCCACAAAGCTGTGCATACTGTTTTAAAGATTACATTTCATTTAGGTTTTCCATTCCTACCTGTTTTTCAAAGACAAGCATTGTTTTGCTTATTTCTGTTGTAAATAAACGGATCCACTTTGAATCATTGAATGTTCAGAACATCAAAGTTCTAATCATCAAGACCAGAACATCGATGTTCAGAACATCGAAGGTTTAAAGTGGAAGTGCCAGGTAAGTAAAATTGTAGAATTTTGGGTGTGTATGCAGGGCAGCAAGGTTCCCTGCATGTTGTGTGTGTGTGTGTGTGTGTGTGTGTGTGTGTGTGTGTGTGTGTGTGTGTGTGTGTGTGTGTGTGCCATCTGAGTGTTGGCATTGCCGGTAGGGTACGGGAAATCTCCCGTTTAGCACTACGGGAGATTTCCCTTACCCCACTGTAGGATGATCTCGGAGTTGGAATATTAAAGTAGGGGGAGTGTGGGGGGCACAGGGGGATGAAGCCCCCCTGCATAAAATAGTTTTTGTAAGTGTTTTTGTTTTTGTGTGGTTCATTTTGAACCTTCGATTTTCTGAACATCGATGTTCTGGTCTTGATGATTAGAACGTCGATGTTCTGAACATTTGATGATTCAAAGTGGATCCAAATAAACACAAGCTGAGCCCTAAAAACTTCTATGAGTTAACCTGCTGAAAAAAGCTGTTTTTTCTCAAATAGTTGTGTTAATATTGAAATCGGTTAAATTGGTTAGCACTGGTTTCACCAGCAACAGGAGCACTTTGCTAACATTATGTTGTCACCTACCAATTTATTCTTGGCTAATGAATCAAGACTTTTAATCTCCTTTAAATTCCTCTCACTGTTAAAAGCCTGAATACAATTTTATGAAGAAAAAGAAACAAAAAAGTTTCTGCTGCAGAAGCAGCTGTTATGAGCCAAGGAGCAGAAAGTATAATGTTTGTTAAAACTGTGCCGCTTTTACTTGATTGTTTTCACCTCTTACTCTATCTAAATAGTTTGCTGCTATTTCAGGTTGCTATTCTTCTCAAACCAATAACAATTTCTCATAGTCCCACCACAAATCTGCCTGTTCTTCACACTTACAAATTTTTTTTTTGTTTACTGCCTGCCACCAGAAGCAGCTATTTTTATCAGTGAAGCAGTGAGGACAGGATCATAGCAGGAGGCAGGACTGGAAATTCAGGCTTCACAATATTGTGAGTGACAACCTTACCTGCCAAGGTTGATTGTTGTCCCTGGTTTCTACATCTTTCAGCCCAACCATCCCCTCACAACAGTGTCACTTTAACCTACATGTTTTGTTGTAGGAGTTCATGAAAATAGGCATAACAGACTACATTTTAGTAGAGGTAACAGTGTATTTTCTGGAATGTTTTAAAACACAACTCATTTGCCAGCATGGCCCACTTTTTCACAGTTAAATGCATGCTCACATTGTATTTAAAGTAGTTAAGCTAGTGTGGGCTTTATCTGTATGCAGTAGAGATAAAAAATAAATTATAACTGTGGTCAGGACTGAAATAAAACAAAGATAAAATCTTAAATATGAAGAAAACCTGTTTTCTTCGCAAGTTTGGAGGGAGGCTGAGCAATACTATCTCCTGCCCTTTGGTATTCCTGATGTTGTCATGCAGATAATGGCCATCCACTTGCAAGAGCAGGATTCTAAAGATTTTTTTTCTTTAGAATTATAAGTTCAGCAAATTACAATGAGTCCAGGATATGTACAGTGTAATAGTCACGTTGAATCAGTTCCTAAAACTATTTAACACATAATGAGGGAAGCACAATGCAGTGACAATGACTGTTAGAAGACTTTGCTGGAATATGAAGTAGTTTATTGCAGGACATTGGTTTAAGTAGCCTTCTCCTACTATATTTGTAACTTTGGATTCAGGTAAAAGAGACAGAGACTAAAGCAGAATTGGTACTTGCGTATTATCGCAACCACATTCCATGGTCAGTGCAAACCCTTTCTCGTCTCGATATGTTATATATAGTTCACCCACATTTTGAAAAGAAGTTCACCAATAAAAGTGACAAAGTAGTTGTTTTAAATGGAAAAGTAAACCAAGGACCAATTGCCATACTGTGCTTTTGCATTTAAGTTGTGCTATTCCCAAAATACATGCCGGTAAAAAAATGTTGTTCGATTCACTTTGCAAGTGAACTACATTCATATTTATAAACAGTCCCTTGATTTTTAAATGCAGATATATAACCGAAACCCCTGCAGCCATGCCACCCCCTTTCAGGAAGCGACCTTTGGGTATTTCTGTGCCAGGCACGAATGCATTCAGCATGAGCGTTACGGCTGTGGTTCCCCATGAAAATGCCCCCGGACACCTGTACAAGAAGCGTTGTAATGTGACTCCAAATCACGGCTTTCCTTTTAAAGTTTGTATTTGTATTTCTACAATAATATACATGTCAATCCTTTTGGACCACATAATGTACTGCTCATGAGCAAACCGCCCTGTGAACATACACTTGGAATCTGCTTGAGATATCCATAGAAGAAGCAGTTTAATGACATACTATGTCACCTTGTTCCTTGTAACATTTCGACAGACATGTTTAATAATATACATTGCAAAGTATTTAGAGCAGAAAATGAACTGTTCAGAATAAGAATGGACTGTGCAAGTACTGTTTAATGTGGTTGCGATAATACGTGGAGCAGAAAATTGTGTTCATGATAAGAATGGACTATGAAAACGCAGTTGGAATGTGGTTGCGATAATATGCAAGTACTGCAGAATCAGTTCAAGCAGAAACATTGCTATGACAGGCAAACCAGTGCTTTTAAGTTGCAGGCAGATGACGTCAAGAGGTATAGCCAGCTGTTATTTCTAAGCATGAGAAACTAAGCTCTGCAGTGCAGACTCTGCATGGAATAGTGTTTAGAAAGAACAGAAGAGATATGCAGAAGACTATTGAGAAGTCTTTTCTAAAAGATGAATTGTAAGAAGACGTTGTTGCTAACACTAATGTGTCTAGTATGACTGTTGAGGGGGAAGTCTACATATGCTGAAAATCCACTGTCTCGATGCCAGGGACTTGCCTTGTAGCTTGACTACACTGCTTCTCATACTCAAACTCAAATATGAGTTCAGGCAAGCAGATGTGGGGAAGGAGCAGGAGGGGGATTTTATGGTTAGAGAGTGAGAAGGGAATTTTAGGTTTATGGAGCAAGAGGGAGGTTTAGGGTTAGGGAGTGTTTGGGGAGTGATTGGGGAAATTTGGTTTATGGAGGGGGTTGGAATGATAGGTTTAGACAGCAATCAAGGAATTTAGGGTTAGGGGCTAGAGTTTTAGATTACAGGAGTAATCAGGGACTTCAGGGTTGGGGGAGTCCTGTTGAGGTTAGAACATGGGTATTGGATCATGTGTGCTAAATACTTAACTGATGTAACTGCTAGATTTGTAGTATGAGATATTTTTCTTCATTGTAGCCATTATTCTTGATTTTGTGTCTGTTGGGAAGGTGGAAATGGTCTGAAAATTTCTTTGGATTCTGACAAAGAAGTCACTGCCGGATATGCATTCTGTCCGGCCATTTAGTGGGATGCTACAAGGCCAGTCATTCTTAAGATGGAGAAAGAGCCATTTAAACATAGTCATTTCCTTAAACCCATCTGCCAGTGGTATAGCCCTGGAATAGTGCAATAGATTTTTTACCAGCTTATAGTATCACATCTTGAAAAAAGTTTTCTTACAGATCCCTTTTGTAAAATTCTCTTACAGCTCCAAATGAGATCATTTTTACAGTGTGTGTCTGTGTGTGTCTGTGTGTGGTAGGGTACCCAAAGAAAACTCTTGATCATCCAAGATTTAGTGACCAGTGGTGAATGTGAAAGTATTTCACTGAAAAGGAAGAAGGAGATGAAGAAAATATCTGGATCCATTGTTGAACTGGAAGTTGCCAGAGAAGTGCAGAGAAACAAACATAGCAGAGAAATGAGAAAAGCAGATATGCAACCATAGAAGGGAGCACAAGGAGAAAGAAACAAGAATAGATGGAAATGCAATTACAGAAATGGCCGTGCAAGAGCCAATATAACAAAGCAAGTAAGAAGAAATTGGGAATGAGGGTTATTAAGACAGTGTGAGTGACGCTGGCACACTGAAACTCACTGTCAAGAGGAAGAAGCAAAGAACAGAAGAGGCAGTGTGAGGAAACACTAGAAGAGTATGGTGACTTTTGATTCAGTCCCATAGAGGATAAGTAGTGGGAATGGAAAGAACAAATTTCACTCAAACTGGTTCTGAGTCTTAGGCTCAGTAAAATGCAAACAGCGGTAATTAAAGATGTCCCTCCATATCGCTGTTGCAGTATTCCTAATGTAAGAGATCTCCTTCCAAAGAGAGCCCAATGTCCGGCCAGTATATCAAAAAAATCTTGGCTCTAGAGGTGCCATATGTCACACATATGCTCCCTATGTAGAGAGTAGAGCATAAAGGTGACATACAGATGCAAGCAAAACAAGGTAGTACCAGTGGAGTAAGAACACGGCTCCTCTTCTTTTCACAGCTTTATTAATGAGAATGTCACAGAACACCACAACAGCACGAAATTCCACAAAACAGCTCCAAAAACATAAACGCTATGTCTCCACACCTGCGTTTTCGTTTAGACTCACTTCCTCAGATGCAAACGAATAATGCTTGCTCTTCCCCTTCAGCTTAAATACTTTTACTAATTGAGTAATTGGAACTCATAATACAATAAAAAATCTTAATTACATTTTTGCTGACACAATCCCACTAAAACTACTACCTTCATCAAAGTGCCTTCTTATTATTAGGTTAAAGCAAACTCATTTCATTTTGATTCCTTACTATCATTACCACTCCATTTCATCCCTATAAATAATTCATAAAACAGAACCTTTTATTTAAAATTCAATAAATTAAACATATAAAATTCATGTATAAAAAATTCATGTATAAAAAATCAAATTCATTACTCCCTCTAGTGTACAAATACCCACAACGTGCTGTTGTGGTGTTCTGTGACATTCTCACTAATAAAGCTGTGAAAAGAAGAGGTGCCGTGTTCTTACTCCACTGGTACTACCTTGTTTTGCTTGTTTGTGACATTTTCGAGTGCTAGCCTCCATTGTGTTTTGACATACAGATGCACACACTTCAGAACTTTGTTGTTGCCAGTCAGAACGCCATGACTGAATGTCAGTTTGAATGGCTTTCTTCTGTGCAAGTTATTGAGATGTTTTTCAGGTAAGTGCCACATTGGGGTTCTTCTTTTTCTCTTTTATTTTTTGTGCTGTTGGTTTCATGTCATTCAGAAAGGGAAGATGTCAGTGTGGGAGGCAGATTCCCAATAAAAGATCATCATGACCAATGTCTCTTTTGTCTGGGTGCTTCTCATGATCATACAGAGTGTTCTATCTGCCAAGCATTTTCCCCCAAGACCCTACATAGTCACCTCTCCTCCTTGTCTATTTATCTTGAAAAATATCACCTTAAAATGTTGACTCGGTGCTGTGGAAGAGTTTTCCCATCTCAAAGGTCAGCTGTCAGCCAAGAAAATGGCTAACAATCTTAGGTCTGATACAGCTGCCATCCAGCTTCCCTGGACATCTCTGATGAGGCTAGCGAAATCCTGGGAGATTGTCTGCTCATTGCTTTAGATTCCTCTGCCATGACCCCGATGAAGTCTGGCATGGGTCCGACTTCTTGCATGTCATAGGAGGCTATTGAAATGCCTGCTCCAGACATTGAGAAGGAACTTCTGCTGATAATATCCAAGGGACTAAGGGGATTCCACAGATCTGAGTAAGAAAGGAGAGCCCTACTACATTTATTCAATGTTGACAAGGTTCCAACCCTCCCAGGATTCTTCATGAGGAGGTCCCACAGAAAAAAGAAGTAGAAATCCAAGCATATTTTCCCTGCAGTTAAGGATCCCTAGTGAGAATGGCAGGGTTTTACTTAGGGGTCACTTAATGCTTTAGTGGCTAAAGTTTCCTCAAGGGGTTTCAGTGCCTGCCCCCCTACCTGGTCTTCCACTCCTTTTAAATGGTCTAGGGAGCAGTATTCCTCTGATGACAATCAGGATTCAGGGGAAGAGTCATTACGCTACACTTCTCCAATCCCCTCTCCCTTGGACAATGGTTCAGAGGAAGAGGATTCTGTTGTTCAGATTCCCCTTTAGAGGACTTCTCCTTTAGGGGACACTATTTCCTATATGACGGAATTCTTAAAATTCTTTAAGTGGAATCGTTCTCATGTTTCTGATATTCTGAAGCGGTATTACGAACTCCTCCAGATGGAGTCTCCTAGCTCTTCTGCTGAGTCTCCAGTTGTGGCTGCCCTCCTGGATACCCTTTCATCAGCTTCCCTGATTCCCGGCCCCCAGCTCCCAAGAAACATGACAGATTTTACAAGGTACCTGATGATTGTAAATTTCTGTATAAGTGCCCTTATGTTGACCCTTTTGTGGTGTCTGTCTCCTTTAAAAACCCTCCAAGCTTTTGCCCTCTACTAAGCTGCTTCTTTCAGATAGGTTTATACTGCTGCCACCCTGTCTTTTAGGGCTATTAACTACCAGACTCATATGACTAGGTTTGTTTTACCCCTCCTTTCTCAAGTTTCTCAGGTTTGTTTCTGATCTTACTGATTTTGAGGGGAAGGCTTTCACCCTTTCCTTGGTGGGTTTTACCTGTCAAATTGCCCACCACTCTGTTAAATATAGTTACAATGCAGCTTATTCTTTTTCCAGGGCTGCTGAATTTGGGTCGGTTATGAGGCATTATTCTTGGCTTTGTCGTCAGGCTTTACCTGATAACTTTAAGGCCAAATTATTGGATGCTCCTTTGATAATAAAAATCTTTTTTGGTGCTGCTGCTACTGACTTTTTAAGTTTCTCCAGGATAAGAGCCAAGCCATGCAGGAGTTGAAACATATTTTTTCTCCTATTCTAAACTTTCAGAGGAATTATCCTGCCAAATGTTTGCTGTCTTTATGCGCAGACAGTCTTGCCCTCTGCCCAAGGGTAAAAAGTTCTAGACATGTACTTCCTGCTAAATCTGCACAGACCCATATTTCCCAGTTTCCCAGAAATCTCCTTTTAGGACAAGTTTGGTTCCATTTGACAAATTGTTTCCCTTCTCCCTTGGCCAGGTTCCCTTATCCCATTGTCTTTCTCTGTCTCTTCCAAATTGGATAAGGATCACAAAACATTTTATGGGCTCTGTCCATTATCTGCCAGGAGTATTTTATGGTTTGGAAGTCTTTGCCTCCCTTTCTGGTCATTCCTCAACCTTCTCTATAACAGCTTCCCAGAGGTGCTTCTTTGTCTATTGACCCAGGGCACCATTCAAGCTGTGCCCCTGTGCCAGAATGGAGGGGGGTTTATTCCAGAATGTATTTGGTTCCCAGGAAGGAGGGCAACTGTAGACCAATTCTTGACTTTTCTCATCTCAACATCTTTCTCAAGGTCCCCTACTTTCAAATGTTGTCTGTTCAAACTTTATTTCCTCTTAATCTTCTTCCTACCCTTTTCTGGGCTTTCTGAATTTCAAGGATGCCTACCTTCATATCCCCATCCTCCCCCCTTTCAGGAAATGTTTGTGTTTTTCTGTTACTTCCTTGCATTTTCTGTTCTCTGCTTTGTCCTTTGGTCTCCCTACTGTACCAAGGGTATTCACTAAATGCCTCACACGTGTCATTGCTTTTTGCAGGATGAAAGGGGTTGAGATCTTTCCTTATCTTGATGATCTGCTCATTCAAGCTTTGTCCCCAGAGGTTCTGTTTCAGGATCGCCAGTTCACTATTTCTCTGTTGCAGAGTCTGGGATTTACTGTAAACTTTTAAAAAATAGTCTTGACTCCTTCTCAGAATCATGTTTTCCTTGGTTACAGGATCCAGACAATCCTCATGCTGGCATCTCTGCCTGCCCTCAAGACCCTGTCTTTAATTGCCTTTTTCTAGTCTCCTCTTCCTCTGTCTTAAGTCATGGCCAGGGACTCTGTCATGGTCCTTGGGTTTATGGCATCCACCATTCCCATGCTGCTTCTAGCCAGGCTCCATATGAGGAAGCTTCAGTGGTACCTCAAGTCAATGTGGCTTCAGCATTGTCAAACCCTGGACTTCCTGGTTTCCCTTCTTCCTTGTCTCAAGCTCAAGCTTCACTGGTGGATTCATCAACTTTCTCATAACCCGGGGCTTCCTTTCCAGTCTCCAGTCCCAAATCAAGAGTTCTTTAAAGATGCCTTAGAGAGGGGGTGGAGAGCATCCTTCAGTTTCCTCAAAGTTTGGAGTCTGTGGCCTCTTCATTAGAAGTTGGACCATATCAACAACAAGGAGATGAGGGCTCTGTTTCAGGCTTTTCAGGCTTTTCATACCCTCTTTTCTTCTGGGCCCCTTGAGGTTTTCACACACAATATCACAGTGATGTGGTATGTAAACAAGCAAGGGGATACAAGGCCTTATCTTCTTTGCAGACTTAGCTCTTCAGGTCTGGGATCTAGCCGTACAACAGTAGGTGACTCTTCAGGCAGATTATATTCCCTCAGAGCACCTTGTGGCAGACTCTTGGAGCAGTTCCAGCACACAAGCTCACAAATGGATGCTTCACAGAGATGAGTTTCTGGACATTGTCCATTGGTGGGGTATTCCTCCAGCAGATCTTTTTGTTACCCCTCTGAACAAACAGTTTCTTCTGTTCATTCCAGAGTCCCAAGTCCTGTGGGTGGAAGGTGGACTCCCTGTCTTTTCCTTGGAAGGGGATATTTCTATACACTGTCCCTCCCTTTCCTCTCCTTCTGAAGGTCTTGCACAAGATCAAGTTAAGACTCCCCCAAAATCTTGCTTGTGACTTCCTTTTGGTCCAGACTATATTGGTTCCCCCTTCTTTCTTACCTGTCCAGGGCCAATTACTACAAGTTACTTCACCAGGTGAACCTAATCACACAAGACAAGGAGTCTGTTATGCATCCTCACTGGCCCACTCTTCAGCTGACACTGTGGGTGATAGGGTTTTATTCCCTTTTAGGCATTTCTTTTCTGAGAACATGCATCAGGTCCTGCAGGAAGCCAGGAAACCCATTACTAGAAAATCAAATTTGTCTAAATGGAAGAGATTTTCTTTCTGGTGCTTCTCTTGGAATCTGGATCTGTTATCTGTGCAAGTTCCTCTGGTTCTCTCTTATTTGTGTGATCTGCTCTATGCTGAGTTGGCATATTCTTCAGTTAAAGCTCACCCATCGGCAATTTCTGCATGTATGCCCTTAACTCCTCCACTGGCCTAAGATTAAATGCGTTTTTGATATCAGGCCTCCCAGGAAGCCAGTCCTGCCTTCCTGGGACCTCAGTTTTGTTCTTGAACAATTGACCCAGGTACCTTTTGATCCTGCTGCTTCAGCATCCTTAATTATACTGGCAAGACTGTTCTTCTTGTAACTCTTAAGAGAGTGTCTGAACTTCTTCCTTTTTTAGTTTTTCACAGGGACATGGTGTCTCTTTGAAATAATCCTTCTATTTATGCTCAAGGAGGTCAATGAATTGTCTCTTAATCAGTCTATTAATTTTCCTTTTTCCCTTCTCCACAGTCTGCCAGTGAGAAGGTTCCTCACAGCTTGGATTTGCACAGACAGCTCAGATATTATTTGAATAAAACTAAAGTTATTCACAAATCCTAGCAGCTTTTTGTTTCTTTTCATCCCAAGCCTTTGGGTTTAGCTGTTTCCAAACAGATCATTTCTTCTTGGATTTCAAAAGCCATTTCTTTTTGCTATTTCTTTTATGGTAAATGTCTTTCCTCTTCAGTAAAAGCTTACTCTACCATAGCTTTTGCTTCCTTTTGGTGCTTTTTGCAAGGGGCTGGATGCTAATTCCATCCTTGAGGCTGGTAGTTGGTCTTCTGTCCATACCTTCACTAAGCACTATAAGTTGGATGTTATTTCCAGGGCAAAGACATGCTTTGCCAGGGCTATCCACCATTGGTTTTCTGAGGGTTCTTCAGTGCTAAACCCAGAGCTGTTGGATATGCTACACTTAAAAAAAATCCCAATCCCTCAGAGCCACAAGCTCCAGGGATCTAAACTGTGTCATCACAATAACCAAAACATGCTGGAGGGATAGGTTCCTGACCCAGAGACTCCCCAGACTCTGGAATAGACTGCCCATACATGTCAAGCAGAGCGCCTCTTTGGCCCTCTTCAAAAGGAACCTTGACGATTAGATAGGAAAAAGGAAATTCACCCTGGGCATCATGTCAGTCACCCTGCTAGACAGGGGTCCAGTGAAGTAAATAGCGTGGGAAGAAATAGCCAGGGAATTGCTATGGCTAGGCTTGTATAAGCCCTAGGGCTG